>NC_056737.1:1697265619-1697330619 GCF_019279795.1 Protopterus annectens | reverse complement strand
ATTGCAGATTCGGCAATTTGGGTGCGGATAGCACTATAGTGGAGATGCGGAATATTTGCCTGTCCCCACTGCAGTGTGAACTTGGAGTTAGTATATCACAGTAGGGGGGTTGTAGGGGGCCCAGACCCCCAGATGGGGGGGTTCAGGGAGGTTTGCCCCCCTGCATTACGATATGTATTCCAATTTGCAGTTCGAGAATCAGCAAAGATGCCTTTAGATTTGCTGTGTTTTGAACTATGGTGCAATTATAAATGACAGATTGGTCCTTTCAGTTTGCAGAAAGGGCCATTCGAAGAAATGATTGCCTCTCTTTCAAAGGTAAACACATATATCTATATAGGTATATATGGACATACATCTGTAGATGAAACTGGGAACCTAACCACAATATATATGTCCACATGCACCATTAATGGGTTTGAAAGACCCAAACAACATACATATGGTATGGATAGGTATCCCCCCCCACAGCCAGAAATGTCTGGCCTGCAGTACACTACCAACCTTAGCAGATCCCATAACCAGGACCCTACATGACAAGGGCAGTGCATGTTAACAGTACTCCATTCCACCTG
Organism: Protopterus annectens; assembly: GCF_019279795.1. NCBI lineage: Eukaryota > Metazoa > Chordata > Ceratodontiformes > Protopteridae > Protopterus > Protopterus annectens. Next base: position 1,697,330,044 of record NC_056737.1, on the reverse strand, counting down.
TAGGATGTCAGGCTGGCATTACTAACATATCATGCAGTACAGTCAAGGGAAGTGTCATGCTTGAGGGAACCCCCTGTGCAGGTGCAGTAAGTAGCTGGGATCCCTCATATGATCCAATAGGCCTACACCTGACAATGGATTCACCAATGTTGGCAAGGACAACCACAAACCCACCATGTCAGCTGGGAACTACCACCCAGTAGCCTGATGACCCTGGTCTGCAGGGATATGGAACATATAAACAATGAACCCATGGCCAATGTCACTGGTAATCTTAACACATGGGACCCTGCCAATGTTGCACTTGTCAAAGGCAGAGAATACAACCTCAACCTGGTATACCTCCTTGATGCAATCATGACAGGTGTAGATGAGGGTTAGGAGGTGCACAATGCCTATGTAGATCATAGCAGGCTTTTGTACACCATCCCACATGTAGGAATGTGTGTAGATGTTAAGGGATCTACCTCCATTCACAGAATATGTTTCCACCAGGACTGCTTGACAAATGCCAACATTCCACAGGTGCCATCCTGTGGACATACAGTCCTTCACAGTTCATAGATGTGTTAATGCCCTCCTCCACACTGTAGAGGTGTGCAGCACTACTGGGGTTGCTATAACTCACTGGGTGTAGCTGTTGTGGATACGTCTACCATCATTGCAGTTACTGTTGCATCTATCCCCCCACATAGCTTTCTGTAATACTGTACAGTGTATGTAATCAGGTTGTTAGTTGTTGTTTACACCATTCACAGTAGTTGAGTGCCTCACATGCCTCTAGGGTATTGGCACACTCATGTTACTGAGGTGAAGATTGCAGTAGAGTGGGGAAAGGGACATACACCCTGCTGTTAGTATGTTCAGTGTCATCCACATTGCAGACTGCATATATAGAAATGTGTGGTTGTGCCTATCCTGTCTTGGTGGGATTACTTGGGCAACAGATGTGTTACCTGCACAGGGACATACCTCCATGTGTACAGTCTTGTACCTGTACTGCATCCAGACCAAAGGCTGTGTGTGTTGTACCCAGCCATGTCATGTGTACCATCCACTACACTTACTGGTGTCCACTGTAGAAGGCCTGCTGACACCACTACACCCATCAGCCATGTGGCACATGGACAAACACAACACAATCAGAAAAGACAATGGTGATAACAATACAACATTGTTAATTACAGTTATGATGTATGGCTGCACAGCTACACCTTCCAAGGTATTAGCATTTCACTTTACTGCTGACAACATGCTGCACAGCATTCCATTGCTACACTGTTGTACAGTTACCCTGTGCATCAGCACCATGTTAGCCTGTCCCGGATGTCAGGGAGTGGCACAGGTATCATCATATGCACAGGGTGTGTTGTTGGTTTGCCAGAGGCCTAGGATGAGCCATACAATTGACAACATGTGTGTGTGCATGTGAGGGGGCTGAGTACTGTAATGGGCCAATGGTGATGTCGTGTGTGCAGGTATGTGGTTACCCTAGGTTTGTTGTTTAGGTGTGTGTATCTGCATGCACACAGTTCCACCATGTGGCTGCCCTATACAGGGATTTGTGAGACAGCTGCAGCCTGTACCTGGCAGGGTTTGCAGTTCACCATCTCCGGCCATGGACGCAGGACCTGTGCCTGGCAGGGGTGCTACAGGCAGTATCAGGTACAAAGCCAGATTGAGTACTGTCCTCTGAGGTTGACAGACGTCCACTGGATCCAGGTCTTTCCTGGGACTGGCCAGGGCCATGTGCACGTGGTCTGCTATGACGGTCTGTGGACAGCACTGTCCTCACAGTGCTGGGGCTGGTACTGCCACTACGGGAGTGGCTGTGACTGGTGGGATGTCCACAGTGACCTCCAGCTGCTGGTGTTGCTGGCATACGTCCACATGGTCGTCACAACCATCCCACCCTGTCCTGATGCATGGACATGGCATTATGGATGAGCTCCAATGTCTCACCCCACCATCTATCAATGACCTTGGTGTAATTATGAATGGCACCTGCTAGGTCATGGATACTGTCAGTTACAGAGGTGTGATGAGCCCTCTGCGCCCTTAGACCCTGTCTGGTGTACCGTTCCATTCATGCCTGTACCTCCATGACAGCCTGGCACATGCATGTGGTTGATATAGATGTGGCACATATGCCAGGGGCATGATGACCAGCAGTGCTCTGATGAGCATCCCTGAACATCTGCCTATGTGATACCCTGCCAGACATCTTGCTATGGCTGCTGTGTCCTGACACAAATACCATAGATATCACACTGTCCTAGCCAATGCTAACCATAGACTGTCCCTCAGATAAGGCCAACGGTGATGAAGTATGTAGAGGCAGTGTGACTGTGTGCGTGGATGGGGAGGATACTTGTGGGATGTCAGTTGGTGGCCCATCGACAGCCCCTGACGACCCTGCCTGTGCCTCAACAGTCCTATCCTCATGGTCACTGTCTGTATCAGTGACATCAGATTCCCTGCGGGAGGGACCCAACCCCACCTTGCCACCTGTGACTGGAAAACAGGGAACAGACTGTAAGACCTGTACATCACCGCTAAACAGTACATACACACACACACACACACACACACACACACACACACACACACACACACACACACATGTGCAGACATGGCCACACACACAGACATACACACATGCAGTCGACATACATGGCAACCCATACTCTCCACCAGACAGCACCTACAGATAGTTCCAGCACCCCCATAACACACACAATAGCAGGTGATAGTGCAGCACAGTATCACACACAGACCTGTAATTACACACATGTCAGCATGCAGGACATGTGGTGCTCAACAGCAAGCAGTGCAGCTGTAGTCAGTCCCCATTACCAACATTATACATGGCTGTGATGCATAGCTTCTGTTAGTAGGTGATGGCCCTTCCCCTGGAACACACTGCACCCATCATTGCTGTGCATCTGTTCAGCACCCTGGCATGTACTGTGCACTATACCTCACAGGTGTACACACCATTGCAGGATGTGTATCTGTGTGTCAGTTGTGTTTCCGCTGCTGCTCACAGCTTCTGTGTGTTTCTGGATTACATGTGGACACGTGTTTAGTGAATGCCTGATGTGTATTCACAGATGTCATCATCAGTAGTGCATGTATGAGTGATAGACTACCATTAGACCAACCACAGACAAAATGTACTGCACCTATGGTGAGTGTAGAGACCGTTATTGACCATTATTGAGCCCTGGCTGATGTTGCCTGTGGTACACATAGGTTCATAGGTGAGTCCTGGTCTATTGGTCCTGGGGCCTACATAAGCCTAGCCACAGGGGTTCCCATCCATGCACCACCCAATAATGTTATTCCCCAGTGCCCCTGTCAGGCTGTGGCACAGACATACTACCCAGGGTGAATTCCCCATTTCCCATCCAGTTGTCAAGTGTTTTTGTAAAGAGGGTTAATGAATAGCATTGCCTGACATGAATGGGTAGTCTGTTCCAGAGTGTGAGGATTCCCCAGGACAGGGCTTTATTCCTCCAGTATGTTCTGTGTAATGTGCTGATGAGGTTTAGGACCCTGGAGAGTGTGTTTGCAGAGGGAGTGAGATTTCTTTATGTGTAGCATGTTCAACTGCCCTGCATATGACATAGCTGTGTGTGTTAGGCAGATGTCAGCTGTGCCTGGGCAATGTGCGCTGGAGTGTAGCCACAGTTGTCTGAGATGGTTTGTGTATTGCATGTTTTTGAGGCTGATAATCCCATTTATGAGGTTTGTGCTCTGTCAGTGAACATGTACAGCATGCATTATGGGTAGGTGTGTTAGATGTGTACATGGCCTACACCTTAGCTATGACATGCACAGTGAATTGCCAAGCATGACCTTAAACCATACTCACCGGCATCCGGCCACTGCCTTGCTGGTATCCCAGAGGTACCTACATTGAGATGAGATAGAGTTGATGTCAGTGGCCACAGCTGTGGCATTTCTACAGGGTAGCTGCAATATTACAGTAAAACAACAGCTGAAGTCCATAGTACTACAGATTATGCATAACTGCTTATCAGTACTACACAGCAACAGACTCCACATCTCATATATGCATGCTGTACCTGTACAGATGCATACACAACAGTGGTCCACTGATATGCCCTGGAACTTTAACTGAATGCTCCATGTCTGGTGTGTGTGTAGCACCCACCTACATGACTGTATATGTCTGTAGCTCTTGTGGGCGGGCAGGTGCTACCAGGCTCATGCACAGCTCCTCCTCTCTGGTGAGGGGGGGGGGTGGATTTTATGGCCCCCCTGTTGCAAGGTGGTCACCCCGCACAGCAGCGGCATGGCGATGTACATGGTGGAGCAGGTCACTATAATGATGGTGGACCTGCTCATACGTAGGGCTGTGCATCTCCACCTCATTCACCCTGCGTACCACATCATTCCACATGGCTGTTCGCTCATGCTGGTCCTGGCTTGTCCATGAGAACAGCAGCTGGTAGTTCTGGATGATGCTGGTGAGTATTATATCATCTTCAGCAGCATTGTAGGTGGGATTCCTCGGGTGCGCCACACTCCCTGAAAGACATAAAGATGGAAATATGTCTGAGCAACTCATATGGCACGTTTACCAAAATACAATACACATAGTCTCCAGCCACCATATCAGCTCCAACTTAATGTTCACACAAGGCAAGTGGTAAGTCTCTGTTATATGTACCACTGGGACATATATTGTCTTGTACAACACTTTCTGCTATGTGTTTATAGATATGCTCCCTGTGGGGACACTAGAGTTGCTGGGCTGTTGCAGAGTATTTCACCTGCATGCCATTGTCACTGCCACTATGTTTCCACATATGCATGTGGTATGCTTGCTATGTGATTGCTGCACATCTGCCATTCTGTGTTATTGGGGATATCTATGCATGCTGTTGGACTTGTTCTGGGATTGTATGGACTATTACAACCCACATATGTTCCATGACAGTTTCACAACAGTGTGTGTAGGAGTTATTTGCCAGCAGGAACACCACTCCCACCTAATGTGCACATGTTACCAGTCCACATCACATCCGTGACCCACCATGGAACCTCATTATCTACTGTTTCAGCACTACCTTCATGTGGAACCACCTCAGGGGATGGTGTTCCCCCCATGGAGCACACACAGACATATGTCTGTCACCCAGTTAGGTCCAGGGTCTTGTGCATAGGGAGCTCCACAGAAACATGGGGTATTTGCTACATCACCTGGAGTCATGCAGTACACATACACAAGGTTCAACATGCATGTTCCTCCTGCTCAGCCCACAGCCCAGGCACCTTTATGACCATGTAGATGCTGTTGTGACTGTCCATGGGTGGGCACCATGTTCCCTTTGTTCCGCTATGGGGGCTCAATGACCTCCACATTCCAAACTAAACTACCCATCCACAATGTTTAACTGCCACATCTGTCATATACCAGCCCTGTATGCTGTCTTGTTTGTCATCCAGCCAAACCTACATACCAATATGTGCCTAATACCCTTCACCAACATATATATCCCACCTTCTCAAACAATTGCGATGTGCTCCCAACATGGGTTACACACCACACTCTATTTTGCAGCCATGTACTGGTGTGTCAATATGTTCTGTATTGATATGTGACATTCTCTCACACATGTCATGGCAAGGGACATGTATATATATGTGTGTGTATACCTATACGTGTCTGTATTATGTATATATGTGTGTATGTGTCTGTATACATATATATATATATATATATATATATATATACACATATATATATATATATATATATATATAGACATACACACACACACACACACACACATATATATATATATATATATATATATATATATATATATATATATATGTATGAATATATACATATGTGCATATATGTGTAGATATCATTATGTGTTGTTTATATACCTATATATATGTATAACTGTCTGAGGTTCTATAGACATGCACAGCTGTGAATATGTATCATACATATATGTATCTGTATGTGGGGTGCATACAAACATCTGGTCCACACTCTTGTAACTCTCTTTACTTCACAGCTGAACTGTTCTGCCTTGCTGCAGCACAGTCAGGTGTCACATGTGAACACAGACTGACATTAGAGGGGGTATATATGGTGACAGAGTTTATATAAGCATATTATACTGCTATGGCATTTGGGTATGCTATGCTACACTTTAACATGACTGTCCTGCAGGTAGTGTGGTCTCATACCCATGTGTCTATCATGGCAGTATTAATACCCCCACCAGCCATTGGCCACCGTAATGTACAGAACACAGATATCATGGGTCACATCATTGCCATTCACTGCTGCTCTGCACAGTTGACAGGTATGCCCCACTGCCCACAGGGACTGACACTACTGCCCAGAGCAGTTGTGGAACAGAACATCATTACGGGAACAAGTACTGATGGCACATATACATCCTTTCACATTATACATCCTATTAGTCTGTGCCATATACTACATGCAAGTAAATGCATATCTTTTCACATACCTTTTATGTTTTTTCTGCTGTAACACAACCCTGAGCTTTGTTACATTTATTAAAGTTGTTTTTTGTCTTTTTCTCTCTCTCAGTCTCTCCAGTAGAGTGATTGAGCTGGTTTGAATAGATTGCAGCATGCTTTTGTTGGTATTGCGCATGATCAGGTGGTGGCCTCTGCACCAGTCAGTGTCCACCAGTTGCTATTTGCATGCAGCCTGCTGTGTAGTACTACAGATAACCACTGTCATGGCAACCCTGTACTTTAAATTGCTGACTTCTGTGGGCATTGTCCCTTCACCTTTCTAGTATGAAAGACATCCTTCCTGTGTGTGGACATCATTGTTACAGACAGCAGGTAGCAATACCTCTTACAGCAGAACCTGTAGACACAGGCCAAATACACATTTGGGTAAGGTTTCAGACCTACAGACAGCATGAGTAGTGTTGTTGTGTGCATTGTATCTTGCTGGTCTTACAGGGTTTCTGTGTACATTGTACTTTTGCATGGAATGTTGTCTGTCTGCATTGCTGTCAACTGTGGGCCTATCCATATGATACCAGGAGGATTGGCTGTTAGGTTTTTGTCTGTGCACCACACAGGTATTGTCCCAGATATATCAGTGGCATTCTTTCTGTTGAGTGCTATCAGTACATGACTACATCCATTTGTATTTCAATGTCATATTCCTGCATAAGGGTATGCTGCAATGAATTCTGTAACACCAGCAATGTCCAGCGTGTGTAACAGCAATAATGCAAATATGAACCTATGTTCCTGCCTCTGTCCTCCACATATATGCCAGTGTTTGTCCTGCTGTGATACAGAAAGGGGTTGTTAGGTAATGGCCTATCATTATTTACCACTAGCATTACTGCTATCATCCCAGTCATGTCATGGACTCCAACACCAACTGTTGGGCCAAGTCCATATGTATGGGGGCAACAGCTGGAGAACACATATGTGCCCTTGTACATTCCAAAGGTAAGTGTGTCATACACAGTGTTCCTTGCCCTTGTACAGCCTTTTATGGAGGAAGAGGTTCAATGCCATTAATCTAGGCTATGACACCTTTTCAGGGTTATAACTGTTAAGACGAGGGTCATTCAGTGTGATAGTGAGATGTTAGGTTAAGCAACGTTATGTACAAGATACTGTGACATTAACATTAATTGGAGGCTGCTGAGCTACATCTGTAATTGTTGATTGTTAAGTATCTTGAAGGCAAATCCTGTTTCTACTGTTGTACTAATTGCAGGCCTTGGCCTGGACAGCATAGTATGGTATATATCCACACTGCTTGCATCTACTGTTTTGTGTGGGCCTTGCATTCATCACTGATTACATATTTCAAACCTTATGTGGTGTAAGTACTGGCATACATTGTTGTATAGTACACAAATAAAAGTTTTGTGTGTATGCATACCTGCGTGTTGTGTAATGTCCTTTGAATTGTGGGGGGGTATATGTTTAATGTCAGTATTTTCATTTGTGGAAATGGTTGCCACACTACACATGTCACAAGTGGAAGTTAAAGGGCTTGTGGCTGAGGGATATACTTTGCACCCAGTACTTCCACACTACTTCTACATATATATGGCTACTAATAGCTTTTGTCTGTGTATATGTGTATGTATCTATATCTCATATAGCTATAGCTATATATATATATATATATATATATATATATATATATATATATATATATATATGTGTGTATCTATATATATATATATATATATATATATATATATATATATATATATATATATACATATGAACATATGTATGTATCTATATACAATTGATGTTATATGATTATTTGTGAGTCATACATAAATATATATATATTTACATATAGCTGTCTATCTGTCTACATTTACAGATATATATCTGTCCATATGTCCATGCATGTTCAGCTCTTATTTTGGTCTGCACCTCATTCTCTTGGCAACTGACATGGATGATCGCAGCAATGAAGTCAGTAACTAGTGCAAACACTGTTGTGTTTCAGACTTCAGCTGCTTCTACATATGTGTTCTAATACATATAACTGTGTAACTAGCAAAATTTTAAGTGTATTAGAGCATTAGTTGTCATATATCCCTATTTGTGCCCACAGTGTGGCATACTTTGTCCAGAGTTCTTGCATTGACAGGTTGTGTGGTATGATATTGATACATTTCCTGTACTGTTGACTGATTGTGCTGGATTATATGTTTGTGAATACATCAGGTTACATATATCTGTCATGGTTTAGTGGTAAATCAGTTTGTGTATGGAGTGCAGAATCCTGGGTTTGAGCCTTGGAGAGGCAGTTTATTTTGTTGCTGGACAGAAAAAGGGACGTTGCATACAGAGTGATTAAGGCTCTTTTAAGCAGTTGTAAGCGGGTTTGCATGAGTTTGCATGATGGTAAGCACTGCCAACCTCTGCTTATGTTTTCCTACAGTCAGTTAGCTTCAGAATTGCTCAACCTGTGTTGGCATAGCTTACCATCGCACAAACCTGTGCAAACCCGCTTACTGCTGCTTAAAAATGCTTACTGCCACTTACCCCTACGCTAATTTCTTTAAAAGAAAAGAAAATGGGGTTGATAGAAAAGTGGTGCAAAAAGGGGCACAAAGAGGGAAAGACAGTGGGGAAAATAGCTAGGCATGTAAGGAAGGGTATAGGAAAGGTCCATAGCTGCCCATTTCTTCTACAGCAACAGCTGTGCATATACACTAAATTTGCAGGTTCATTTGGACCCTCAAACCCCTGCGAGATGGGTGAGAACAACATATATTCATTGTGATACTAGTTAGACCAGATTACATGTGCCCAGTGGACACATGTGCAAAATAGACAGCTATGTATGGGGCGAGATTTTTTTTTGTGGGAGCAGATTGCCCTTTTTTTTTCAGGTGAGTGTGGGATGTTGGGGAGGGGTAGTAGGTATATTTGGGGAGGTAGGTTGGGTAGGTTAACAGACAAGACAAACCAGATGCATACAGGGTGGGTATATGACACATATGGGGGGTAAACACCTTCGACGGGGAGGTGCATTTGGAAATCACAAACCCATGAGCCCCCAACTGGAAACAGTGGGACTGAGGTCCCCACCCATGGGCAGTTACCACTGCACCTTCACAGCCCCAAAGGTGGTTGTGCTGGGAGCTGTGTAGGAGAGGCAGGCTCACCCTCTAATAGTGCCACTCGGCCCTCAAGCTTGTGTATCAGCTCTCGATACTCCAGATCTAGCTCCCTACGCACCATGGCCCAGACATGTTGACAGGTGACAGGTTCCCCTCCGTGCTCACTCCGAGGGGGGGGGTGAGCCCCATCCCCTACAATGGTTCCACCCGAATGTGGCGCAGGGCCCATGAAGAAGGAGGTCCCAGGCTGGGACCCAGATGTGCTGGTGCCTGGTGCCATTGCCAGCTGAGGTAGGACAGGTGGGTCCGCTGGGACCGGCCTTCCCATACGAGCTATGTTGTCACAGGTTTATGACAGATGTGGGTTAGTAACAGTCAACAGAATTCAGGATTAGTTATAAAAGCATGCATAGGTATTCCCATTAACCCAAAACACCAGATTTAACACAGTTGCAGAGCAAGCAGAACACATGCATATATGGAACAACAGTGGCCATTACAGGAGCATGCAGGTTTCGTTGATGGCAACAGGCCACCAATATGGATGTATTTTAACATGCCCATGCATAGAAACAAATGTGAATATTTATAAACCATTAGGACATATGTCCTAACAGAAGTTTGGAGTGTACACATACTAGTTGAGGAGTGTCATTGGGTTATTTTGCACATATGGTAGGGGTGAGAGAGAGAGTTCAATTAACAAGTAATATATCCTTGTAGTTTTCACAACATTCTTAGTCACTGCAGTGATCTTTCCCTTACATGTATTATTACACTGCCCAATGATCTTATATTGTGCACTCGTATGTTTATAGATTATTATATACGTGACCTTTGTCTTACATACAGGCATGACAAGATGCAGGTGTTAATGCAACTTATGTTGAGAATTGCTGTCATACACTTTGGATGAGGTGCTAGAATGACTGGTTTGTTTTCATATGCATTCTATAACTATGTATACGTTTGACTATCAGTTATATGTCATTAACAGCTACCTACATTTCTTGGATCATCGCACTGATTTTTCAGGAGAACAGGGTACCAGGCTCGTGATATGGGCGATTTATCTGGACATGCTGGACAGATTGGAACAGTTGTGGGGTGTGAATGTGCATACAACTTTCAATTTGAACATTCTAGCAAATTCTGTATAGTTGTTGGGTGTGATTATGCACACAGCTTTCTATCTGAACATTGTAACAAAATCTGTACAATTGTGGGGTATGCTTATGCATACAACTTAGTAGCTCTCCCAGGATTCAATCCCCTGCTGTATGTGACAAAAAATTGTAGCTAACATCACAGTACACTGTACTATCAGGGAACTGATGTCAAGCTTTCGACTGTTTTCTATCTAAGTATCCCTCACTTGTACAATATGACTGACCTCTTGGCACTTCCAACATTGTTATGCAGGACTTCATACACATTTTATCTGCATAGCACAGTGTGGGTGACACTGCTTAAGATACAACAGTACTATTTATAGTATGCAACAGTTTCCCAACATATGAAAGAAGAGTAAACAGAAGCACTCCAGGGGTTATACCTTTATTCACAGACTATTACACATTTATTTCTACTGTTACAACACTTTCTAAGGCTCTTATATTTATTTATGACAGTACATGCAGACTAATTACTAACCTGCCTCGCGACACAGTCTTTGCAATCTGGCATCATGGGCTTGCTGGTTTGCAGCCCACTCATCTGCAGCTTTCAGAGAAATACAGTGATATTTAGCCATACCTATCCATAATATACACAAGCTAGGCAATTATTTACTACTTAGTAGAATGGGTACTTAGTACTGGGGCATTGGGCATCTGCCGAGACTCCTGGATCCACTGTTCCAGTACATCCCTCCTCCACCGCTTCAAGTCAGCATGGTGGTGCCTGATCTTCTCACCAGTCCAGGGGATACCTGTGGCACTGGTGAGGTCACGAGCAAGACTGTCTTAGGCCTCCGTTTTATACTGCAAGCCCTGGTACTGGCCTGCAGTAGTCTCTGCTCATGGTGTTTTACGAGGAGGCATACCATAATTTTTGACTCCTGGATGCCCCAGCGCTGCTCTCTGAATCGAGTGCCTTTACCCACACCAGCCATTCTGCTTGCAGTAGGAAGCCACAACCAGTTATGAGAAGTATTCCCACCTGTGGGGTTTAATTTCCTGCACTTTCCCATGATTGGCCAGTTTTGAAAAGACTAAGCTATGGGCACACCTGCTTACATAAGGTTGGCACTGCTTAAAGAGGTATACCACTAAGCAGATTGAATTGGCTCCCCTACACATTGCTTACACTTACTAACTTGAGCTGTGCTGCGGTTAGCATTGTTTAATAGTTAATTAGCACTATTTTTGCCATTTGGCAATGATTTATTCTTCATTACAGGTTGTATATGTGTCTGGTGTCCGTGATTCATGTGTACATACACTGTATGGGGACCTGGGGACTTCTACACTTTATTACAATAACACCTCAAATCTATTGTAAGCGGGTTTGCATGGGTTTGCATGACAGTAAGCACCACTAACCTCCAGTTACAGTTTCTTACACTCAGTTAGCTTCTACTTTGCTTAATCTGTGTAGGCAATGCTTACCCCCATGCAAATGCACTTAAACATGCTTACTACTGCTTATTTGTGCTTAAACCTGCTTACTAGTGCCTTATTCATTATGAGACTGACACTTCACGTGTGCATTTAATGCAGTCCTCCAGTTCACATTTAAATGTTATTATGTAGGTTATACGGCAAAGAGATGTAAAAATATATTCATATACAGATTTCACATGGAAAATTATATGTGCTGCAGTGGGACTCGAACCAGGAATGCCTGTTCGTTAGATGGATGCTCTAACCACTACACTATTGCTGTGCTGCTTCATTTGCATATATATTCCTTGTTATCCTCTTTAGCCTTTTCAGCTGCTTTAACCGTAGCTAAGCAATGGAAAAACCCGTGCACCTACGGTTAGCTGTACTCGGGGTTTTAAAATAAATAAATAAAAGGGTTTCTTCATTTTATTTAAATGTACTGTTGCTGTTGAGCACATGGGGACTGTTGTTGGGGATATGCGGACACCTATGAGTGGTCTCACTCATTTATTTCTACTTTCTTCTGTTCTACTTTGCAGGGGCATGTTTATTCTGAGAGCTCTGCTCTCAGACATGCCCACTGCACTCGTCCATGTTCCATGTAGGATTTGGAGCTCAGGCAGCACGCCTTCATTAATATGCATGGTGCGCTGCCATCCTCCTCTTAACTGCTGCTTCCATGCAGGACTAGATTAGTTCTGCACGGCAGATTAGTAAATCCAGGGGCTTATGTTTACTGAGTTTATTTCAATAGCAAAGGGGATGCACAAGCCAGTGCATTTCTTTGTGCCGGTCCCAAGCCCGGATAAATGGGGAGGGTTGTGTCAGGAAGGGCATCCGGTGTAAAATTTTGCCAAATCATACATGCAGACAACAATACAGAAATACATACTGGATCGGTCGAGGCCAGGGTTAACAACGACCACCACCAGTACTGTTGGCCAACAGGGTGCTGGCGGAAATTGGGCTACTGTTGGCCGAAGGAGAAGAAGAGGGGGAAGGTATGCCCAAAGGCAGGTAAAGGCTAGGACTGTGATAGTGAGGGTCAGAACTTTGAATGTTGGCAGTATGACTCATATAGAGACAGAGCTAGCTGATATGATGGACCAAAGGAAGGTTGGTATATTGTGTGTGCAAGAGACCAGATGGAAGGGGAGCAAGGCTAGGTGTATGGCTGTGATGAATACGTATTTTAACAAGAGAGAGGAGCATAGGGTGACATACAAGAGTGGAGGAAGATGCACACAGGTGGATTATATCTTATGTAGAAGGGCCAGTCTGAAGGAGATTGGAGACTGTAAAGTGGTGGCAGGGGAAAGTGTAGTTAGGCAGCATAGGATGGTAGTTTGTAGGATGACATTGGTGATCAAAAAGAGGAGGATGAGTGTGAGGGCAGCACCAAGGATCAAATGGTGGAAACTGAAAAAAGGTAATTGTGAGGTGATGTTCAGGAAAGAGTTAAGACAGGCTCTGGGTGGCAGTGAAGAGTTACCGAATAGCTGGGTAACTACAACAGAGCTAGTAAGAGAGATGGCTAGAAAGGTGCTTGGCGTGACATCTGGAAAGAGGAAGGAGGACAAGGAGACCTGGTGGTGGAATGAAGAAATACAGGAGAGTATACAGAGAAAGAGGTTGGCGAAGAAGAAGTGGGATTGTCAAAGAAATGAAGAAAGTAGACAAGAGTATAAGGAGATGAGGTGCATGGCAAAAAGAGGGGTGGCAAAGGCTAAGGATAAGGTGTATGAAGAGTTGTATAAAAGGTTGGACACTAAGGAGGGAGAAAAGGACCTGTACCAATTGACTAGACAGAGGGACCGGAGATAGTAAAGATGTGCAGCAGGTAAGGGTTTTAAAGGATAATGAGGGAAACGTACTCACAAGTGAGGAGAGTGTGTTGAGCAGATGGAAAGAGTACTTTGATGGGTTGATGAATGAAGAGAATGAGAGAGAGAGAAGGTTGGATGATGTGCGGATAGTGAATCATGAAGTGCAGTGCATTAGCAAGGAGGAAGTAAGGATAGCTATGAAGAGGATGAAGAACGGAAAGACTGTTGGTCCAGATGACATACCTGTGGAAGCATGGAGGTGTTTAGATGAAATGGCAGTGGAGTTTTTAACTAGATTGTTTAATGAAATCTTGGAAAGTGAGAGGATGCCTGAGGAATGGAGAAAAAGTATTTTGGTACCGATTTTTAAGAATAAGGGTGATGTGCAGAGCTGTAGTAACTACAGGGGGATTAAACTGATCAGTCACAGCATGAAGTTATGGGAAAGAGTAGTGGAAGCTAGATTAAGAAGGGAGGTGATGATTAGTGATCAGCAGTATGGTTTCATGCCACGAAAGAGCACTACAGATGCAATGTTTTCTCTGAGAGTGATGATGGAAAAGTACAGAGAAGGTCAGAAGGAGTTGCATTGTGTCTTTGTGGATTTAGAGAAAGCATATGACAGGGTGACTAGAGAGGAGTTGTGGTGTTGTATGAGGAAGTCGGGAGTGTTAGAGAAATATGTAAGAGTGGTACAGGATATGTACAAGGATAATGTGACAGCAGTGAGGTCTGTGGTGGGAGTGACAGATGCGTTTAAGGTGGAGGTGGGATTACATCAAGGATTAGCTCTGAGCCCTTTCTTATTTGCAATGGTGATGAACAGGTTGACAGACGAGATCAGACAGGAGTCCCCGTGGATTATGATGTTTGCAAATGACATTGTGATCTGTAGTGAGAGTAGGGAACAGGTGGAGGAGACCCTGGAGAGGTGGAGATATGCTCTAGAGAGAAGAGGAATGAAGGTCAACAGGACTAAGACCAAATATATGTGTGTGAATGAGAGGGAGGATAGAGGAATGGTGAGGATGCAGTGAGTAGAGGTGGCGAAGGTGGATGAGTTTAAGTACTTGGGATCAACAGTTCAGAGTAATGGTGAGTGTGGAAGAGAGGTGAAGAAGAGAGTACAGGCAGGATGGAGTGGGTGGAGAAGAGTGTCAGGAGTGATTTGTGACAGACGATTACCAGTAATAGTGAAAGGGAAGGTCTACAAGAGGATAGTGAGACCAGCTATGTTACATGGGTTGGAGACAGTGGCATTGACAAAAAGGCAGGAGTCAGAGATTGACGTGGCAGAGTTGAAGATGTTAAGATTTGCACTGAGTGTGACGAGGATGGACAGGATTAGGAATAAGTATATTAGAGGGTCATCCCAGATTGGAATGTTTGGAGACAAAGACAGAGTGGCAAGATTACGTTGGTTTGGACATGTGCTGAGGAGGAATGCAGAGTATATTGGGGAAAAGATGCTAAGGATGAAGCTGCCAGGTAACAGGAAAAGAGGGAGGCCTAAAATAAGGTTTATGGATGTGGTGAGAGAGGACATGCAGGTGGTTGGTGTGACAGAGCAAGATGCAGAGGACAGGAAGAAATGGAAACAGTTGATCTGCTGTGGCGACCCCTAACGGGAGCTGCCGAAAGAAGAAGAAGAAGAAGAAAATCTGTATGTAAAAAAGAAATGCAAACTATTTATCAGAGATCATCAAATGTAACACACAAAAGACTAGCTTGCCAAAAATTGGAGAGATTGTTAGATAAATATTGATTACCTTTCTTGGATAAAACAAATGTTTATCATGGATGTTTGTATATAGTGTAAATAGCAATTATGTTTTATATTGTTTATTTTTAATACTTTATGTCCATGATTATTAACAAAATTTAATAAAGATGTTTTTGGAAAAAAGAAATATAGAATTATTTCAAGAAAGGGGATAAATGTAAAAAATTAAAACGAAAAATAACAAACTGCTGACAAAAGTATATAAATTTGGTAAGAAGGGAGCAGTGAGAAAGTAAAGCAACCATTCAAAACATATAAAGCCAACAATTAATCAATTAACTAATCAATGTAGCCCTCTTAACTTCAAGAATGGTTTAAATGAAACCTTGCCATTTAACCCACTCCATCTGTCAGCATGCATCATTATAATCCATCTAGCTTCAACAGATTCTGTTTGTGTTTTAATATCAGCTCCCTGATAATACTTCTACTGCCAGAAATTTAAATGTATGGCTACTATCTCCTTCAATAACATGTTTCGCCAGTGCATTATTTGTAGAAGAGATGAGTATATGACATAAATGCTTTCTATTTCATGCTCTGAGTTCCCTATCTGTTTTACCTAGGTAAAATGCTCGGCATTCCCGATTAGTTGATTAGTTAATTGATTAATTGTTGGCTTTATATGTTTTGATTAGTTGCTTGATGTTTAAAAATGCTGTTTAATTTCTGTTATGGTCTAAAGAAGCAATGAGACACATTGTGAAAGCACTAACCTTTGGATTTATTAAAGCTCTGTTTTAACCTTTTTGACTGCCTGCTGTTTGTGAAGACTAGACTGTGCCTTGGTATTACTTTTTACCTGTATGTGTATATTGTTGGATATTTTATTAAGGAATTCTTACACCCTAGGAGCAGGTTTTATTTTGTGTTTTATTATAGTTGGATGGATAGCATCTCATGGAAGAAAAAAATAGGTATGATTCACATTTACAAAGTGGGAGCAAGAAGAGGCAAAAGGCTGTAGAGTATACGTTTTGGGCTAAGTGATGTGAGAATTAATGACATTGCTTATAATCAAAATAATTACTGAAGTTTTAAAGAACACTCAAACACAGTGTGGTACAGTATCCAAGAAGGTAAGATTCATAGAAATGTCACCTCATATGAAATACAGTTACTTTGTAATTCAGTATAAAGAGGCTGTAATGTGAGCTACTGAGGTTTTAACAAGGAATTTGACATTATCGCTCAAAGAGTATACAAGCTGGTCAGCACAGAAGAGGGTCCCATGATAACTAGGCTTAAAATGGCTCGCAAGGGCAGTTAGCCTAGTACAAATCTATGAAACTTCCTATGATACAATCTAGCCTGAAAACAGAACAGACCAAGTACAAGTAAACAAAATCTATAGAGAAGAATAGGAAAAGACAGTTTGTATTCCGCAGAATTTGGTTCTTAGATAATTTCTCTCCATAGTTTATATTAAAGTGACTGTACAGCAATTGTAGGGAGATATGCATTAATTTACAGAAGTTGCAAAAACGTGTGATAATAAGTACAGAAAGTGAGCTTGACAGTAAGAACAATTCGATAGTGGGGTTACATGACTGATCAGATGTGGTAGGTTAGAGACAATACAAAAAGAAAAGCAAAGCTTGAAAATAATGAGTTACTGAATACTCAGATTTTAACAAGGAATCTGTAACAGTCCCACACAGATTATATAAACTTGTCAACAATGAAGAGGATCTCACAATAACTTCCTCGGATGCAAACTAGCCTCAAAGCAGAACAGAGTGCGTACAAGAAAATAAACTCTAGACAGAAGAAAAAGGAAAGATAATTTGTGTTTCACAGTGACTGGTTCTCAGACCATTTCTGTTCATATTTTGTATAAGTGACATTGCACAGGAATTGCAGGGAAACATGCATCTATTTGCAGATGATGCAATGACCTGTGAAATTAAATAAAGAAAGTAGGCTTGACAGTATGAGGAATTAAACAGCAGGTTTACAGGATTGATAAGACTAGTGGTGTGCAGTTACTGAGCTAAGCAGAGAGCAGTGCAGCAGTGTCGGGCTATAATGCCTTCCACACATGTAGACCATTTGCTACATAGGAAGGAGCAAACGTTGGAGGTGTCTTATTAATTTTTATCAAAAACAAATGCACCCCAAAACTCATCAAAGAATATGATACACTTGAGCTCCTCCATGTCCACATTACCATATGCAAAGCCCCATACCATATCCCTGCAAGCTATAAGTCCCCCTGTATGACTCAGGAAATTCATAGCTCTTACTTTAATGTACTGGAAACAGTCCCCATTCGACCCATCGTCATATTCATGGGTGACTTTAACTACTCCACTATAAACTGGTAATCATAAACAAGCGAAAACATGCAAGCCTACAGATTTCTAGAGTTTCATAAAATCACAAGAAATTATAGTCTGTATACCCACTAGGGGCACAAACATCCTTGTTTGTCCTCACAAACATGGGAGAATGCTGCCCTCACCCCATTTAATGTCCACACTAATGAAGTTGGTCCATAACGCTGTCTCCTTTAAAATAAAAATAAAATCTGGGACTCCAGTAATCCATGACATTTTTAGGTATTATTCTAAGACAAACTCACTATTAAGTGACACCCTGGCAAAATTCGAAACTCCCCAAACCCTGAGAACGCAACTGCCTATGTGGAATTGTTCATGAAAACCCTGAACAACCATGTTAATAGCTGCATTGAGGAAACTTTATCAACCCAGAAAAAGCACATGACAATCTCAAAAAAAAAAAAAATAACAAGCCATCCTGGTGGAATTACAGTATCAACAGGCTGTGTAATAAAATAAAGAAAATCATTGAAAACTTACTAAGTGCAATGCACAGCAAAGTAAAAACTCCACATCAGTTTAAACAAGCAATATAAGGGTGAATAAAGTCTACAAAAGCTAAGTCTGAAGTAAAAATAGCTTTCAGGCAAGGACAATCATAAGGCTTTCTTCAGCTATGTCTGCAGTCTAAAAGACAACACAGAACAATGTCCTGAAATAATTAAAAATGGATCCTCCCTGTTCTGAGCTGGAAGATATTGCAAATTTACTGGTTGACAAATTTCATTCCAGCTTTACCCTCTTCCCCTCAGACACCTCTCAGGAAGTATCCTCATCCATAATTCCCCAACTCTCACTAGCAAACAGGTCCTCAATGCACTCTCCAAGGCTAATAACACTACATTAATGAGCCTCAGTAATATCCCAGGATACTTCTTTAATAGCATGAACTAAGACCTATCAGGGTGTCCAGAATCACTACTTAACCGTAGCCTATAAACAGGGTTTCTGAATGAAGGACTGCAACTGTCATCCCTTTGCACAAGGGTGGGCCCTATAGAGACCCAGGTAATTACAGACCCATAAGTCTGACTAATCTCATATACAAGGCCATGGAAAGAATTATCATGGAAATAGTAAATGCTGACATAGGAAAGCTTCAGTCACTGGATATAGCCAAGTTTGGTTTCATCAAGTGAAGGTTATGCCTAGTTAACTGGGTGGACTTCTTTATGAAGAAGGTTATGTCTAGTTACCAAAGCAATAAATGAGGGAAAACAGTGCATACTGCCTATCTTAAACTGGCCAAAGATTTTGGCATTGTTGACAAGTTCATGACATTAGATATAAACCTCTATGTTATCCACTAGATAGCCAGCTGCCTCACAGATAGGACCCAATAAATTAGGATAGTTGAGTTTTCCTCCAAAAAGAGGCCAGTCACTTGTAGAGTCATTCAGGGCTCAGTGCTGGTGCCACCCTTTTTTGATGTCCAATTCTCAGTGATCAAGGGATACTGGCTGATTATTCTTGGTGACCACAGCAAGCTGGGCGCAGACAGAAAATCTGCAATGACACAAATATCCTCCAAGAAGGCTTGATGCAAGCTAATAAGTGATTTCAGAGCCATGGTTTCAAATTCAAGGCCAAGAAATGCATAATTGTATACTTTGGGAAGAAGGCTAGCCTTGGAAATTACCACATTGACAAGACATCCCTAAGAGTAGTCCCAGTGGTCAGTAATCTGGGAATGTATGTAGACAGAAACCTGGACTTTGACTGGCATGTGTCTATGGTGGTAAGGAAATCATTCTATGTTGCACAATTTATAAGCAATAATATGGCATATAGGTCCAAGGATGTCATTGTTTCATTGTACTTGGCCCTCATCAGATCACACATTGAGTACAATGCTCCCTCTGGTATGTACTTGACCAGGTGTATGTAACAACCGGAATATCCATAGAAGATCCTCTGAAAAGGAATACAGGGTAAACACATGTCTTGTACAGTCCCCTTCAAAACTATAGATCCATGTACTTGAATATCCCATAGGCTGCTGAGAAGTGATCTATGCCTAAACTATAAAGCATCCACTGATTCTACTTTGCTGGACCTGTTCCACATCCACAAAAAAAATTACATCAAAACGACCCTATCTAGGGACCTAAACTTTACCCGCAACATAAATAGAACAAGCTGTATGGACAGGTACATGTCTTAGACACTACCCCTTCTCTGGAACAGGTTGCTTATCAATGTCAAACAGAGCTCTTCCCTTACCCAATTCAAGTGTAACTTGGGCCAGTGGATGGGGAACTGAAAATGTATCCCTGTCTAGTACCTACAATATATATTTAATAGATAGATGCAGTCTGCAAATGCTTGAGTATCCATGTATAAGTCTGCATATACCCCATAAAACAACCCTAGAATATCAACATGCCAGATACATTTAAAGCAAAGTTAGACTTACTTCCCCTCCCCGGGGGTTGTCAGCCTTGAAATCACTTTTGAACATATAATTTAAGCATGGACAATCAGCAATGGATGTCTGTAGAACAGTCCTGAGGGATTTGTGAAGTGCATGCAATGAGACATTACTTGTATAATGTTGGTGCTATTTCTTTTTCTCTGCATCGATAAGGGGAAGTACATATATGAAGACTGTTGCAAAATTTCAAGGACTTATACTTGTACAGATATTGTGTATTCCACAGTCTGAACACTGCATATAGTTCAAGGTCTTCTCCACTGTATAGACATTGATAGAAAGGATCCTATACAAAGAAAGGCAGCACAATTATCCAAGAATTATTGTTTAAACCACATGAAGAAAGATATTACTGAAACGTAATTCACTGAAAGGCACTATGGTGTGGGAGAATGATAGAATCATTAAGTACTTCAGGGCAAATACTTTACATTTTCAGTTTGTAAACTGCCTTGGCAGAGATTGAATACCTTATAGAGGCACCAACAGTGGTAGCTAAAGAAAATGCTGTACAAATGGGATGGATGTCACATGACAGAAATGAATTCCCAAACGTTGCAGTTTCAGAAACTGTAATAACACTCCAGAAATAATGGAAAAAATAACTAAATTCTCAGGAGTAGTATGGAATAAGCTGCTGGGTAAGTATGATCTTCATTTTATCCAGTACATATATACATACATGCAGAGATACACATATTTCAGGTATGAGCAATAATGTCCTTCTGGCCAGCCAATATACTAAAACAATCATCCCCATAATAAGTTATTATTAAACATCTAAAATAGTGCTTATTTTAATATAACTTAGCCTATTCCAGCCGTCAGCTACTCTTTCAGAGAAAGAATTAGTACATCTCTCATTTCTATGTAATCTCCTACTCAGGTGTCTGATGCTTCTTTACTATTCTTTGATAACCCAAATATTCCCAGAGGTAGTTGTCTTTAAATGCCCTATATACTGTACCTGAATAAGATCTCCTCTTAATATTCATATGAGGCACCATACAAGTTCAGCTGTTTTAATCTTTCATAATAACTTAAACTTTCATATCCATGAGTCCTTTTGGTATTTTTCCACTGTACTCTTTCCAATTTACTCATGTTAGTTGCCATATTATTATTCCATACTCTAATTTGGGTTTTAATCTAACTTATAAACAATGATTTCATCATTTCTAATTTCCTAGACTTTATCAGTCTTTTTATACAGCTTTTAGTTTTGTACCTGTCATTAACCAATTAGTTGATATGATCAGAGAAAACTGAAAGCTGGATCTATTCATATTCCTAGGTCCTTAAATTAATCCATAATTTCAGTCTCATAGGATCATAGGATCATAGGAAGTTACTAGGCTATTGACCCGGAGGTCATTTCAAGCCTAGCTGTTTCATCCCAATGTAGTGCCATATATACTCTGGTCAATACCCAGGAATGTATTTGGCAATGACTGCCCATGTCCAGGAGGGTTATGGATGCAATCCCCGGTAAGAATTTATGGTGGCCCATCCACTCGTCCAGGTTCCTTTTGAACAGTGTCACAGAGGTGCTCTGCTTCACATGAATTGGCAGCTTATTCCAAAGATGCAGCAGTTGCTTGGAGACAAATCTGTCCCTCCAGCATGTCCTATTTAATTTACAGGCCATATGTAGGTCCCTGGAACAGGTAGCTCTATTCCCATTTGATTTGCAGATGTGCAGCAAATTCATTAGGTTTGGGTCACAGATTGCTCTTTAAGCCAGGCATAGGTCTCCTCTAAGAAGTCTATATCATACTGAGTGCAGTGACTGTGCTGTATTAAATATTTTCCCTTCAAACTATGTATCCCAAATGTCATACACTTGAGTTTCATATATTTCTCAGCATGTTACTCTCCTGTGCTCTACTAGTCAATGTAATCATGTTCTTTTTCAGACGTGCCCTGTCCATTACAGGTATAATCAGGCTTCATATTTTTGAAGTCCTCTGTATACAGACTTGTAGAATACCTCAGATAAAAAAGATAAATCAGAAATATGCAAACCAAAAAAGTATGGAACAGGAAAGAACTCTGCAGGACACCCTGACTCTAACCTTAAATTTTGCTTGTCTGATTGCTGTATGTTACTTATCATGTCCTAACTGTAAGCTGTGTAGATATCCATCTTATCAAGATATGTATATTTTTCTAATTTATTGACCAGTGTCTTGTATGTGACACCATCAAAGCCTGATCATAGCTCTACATAAATTATATCCCAATGCACTTTTTCATTTATAGCAGTTATTATATTATTGTAGAACATCATATTACAGCTAGTTAAAGACTTATGTTCAGCACATACATGCTGATATCTAACCTTTACAATTCTTACAATAATTTATCCAAAATAATTTTCTCCATCATTTTCCACAATTGGCTTTGTGTTTCTCCTTTTACCTTTTTCTGTAACAATGGGTTAAACGAATGCATGTCTCCAATCTTGAGTATTCTCTCTGTACTTAAATGGCCTAGCAAATAACAGAAATAAATGCACTGTAACTTTGTGCTGAAGCCTCCTTTTTGCACTTTGCTTGACTCCACTTTGCATAGAACTTTTTCACTATAATCTAATATCATTTCAGTATGTGAAGTTACCTGAATGTTGTTATAATAAATTACACCCCCATTTGTGGAGCCAAACCGTTTTGCATAAGATCTTGTACGAATATCTACAGCCTGTTGCATTTAAGAGTAAATTCTGTAATCTATACTGTTTATCTATTTGTATATCTTTGTCTGTACAATATTTTACATACTGTATCTATCAAATGGTTCCTATTATGGTCAAAATATTTATATGGATTGTCTTTATAATCTTCCTGATCTTGTTTCATACTATGTATATCTTGTCTGCCCTCTTTATTTATTTCAGTTTTCAAAGCTATGGTTTGACCTTAGTTCCATTTGTTATATATTTTATCTCTCATCTCAATTAAGTATCTCCTTCTTGTGGAAACATCATGTTAACCCTGTGTGCCTAGATCTTGATTTTAAACCTTTTTATATTTGTACAATCAAATTCCCTTTCAGAAATTGCCACATTTCTTTTACAGTCTTTCCACTGAATGTAACACTCCAGTTAGTTTTATGTAGAGACTGTTTTGCTTCCATATAGTCTGCTATGAGTTTTCTTTGCAATACTCTAGATTTCATTTTGGCAAACATAATTATTTGGATGAAGTTAGTTAAGGAAAGGGAATAGAGGTCATGTTAGTCAGAAAGCAAGGTATGACATACAGAAGGTAGCATTTTCATTGCTGATCTTGGGGTTTTGGTGTCTTTAGTGTGGATGATTGGAGGAAATCCTTTCACACTCTGTTTCTCTTTTTGGAGAATATCAAGGTCATTGGGGTAGTCTGGTTTAGCTTTTGTTTCTGCACAGATTTTGAGTTACATTCCCTCGTTTAAGGAGGGAACCCCCATTCTTTTCCTAGGTTGAGTTGGTTGTTTAAGACTTGGAAGTGATGTTCACTGCTCCTGTGTGGTATTATGGGTACATAGTTGCACACTGACCCACCTCCATGTCTTTGGGATGAAACCAGAGTACCTGGAGAAAACCCATGCAATCATATGGAGAACAATCTAAAACATTCTGCAGCTTTGAACCAAACCAGGGTATTTCTTGCTGTACGGCAACAATTCTACTCACTGTATCAGTATAAAGCCCAGATTTTCAACGTATATAAAAATACTTTTACAATTAAGATCTGATTTTCACTCAACTACATGGCTTCAGTATTCCTATTATAACTCAATTAAAAATATAAAGGATCCTGCACACCTACATTAATAAAATAATACCAAAACATGGGAAGACACTGGAATAGCCAAATAAATAAATTCCTTCAAAATGACATAAATATTTCAGGACAATTCCTTCTTAGGTCTATGAAGTGAAACCTGAAAAAAGAAAGGCCGTGCTTCTGTAAATAGCAAAGCTTTAGTAGGAAAGAGAAAATGGTAAAGATGATCTTCCTTTCCTTGTTCATTGGATTTTTGCCAAAGAAATGACTCACTAAGAAACATTTTGTAGAAATGCTTGTATTTGACTACTAGGGACTTTAGATCCTATGCCTTAATAGATGATAATAGACATCTCTGATGAAACAACTTTTTTCTTTCTCCCTGCTGATTAATATGTCATCTCTACTGAACCCTTCAAATAACAGCTTTACATTTAACAGCTTACTCCATTTTAGAAAGTTGGCTTTTTCCTCAGGTTGACTTTACAGCTTCACAAGTTTCATTCGAAACTGCCTTTACTCAGGCTCTTTTATCCAGAAGTTCTGGTAACCAACTTGGTTAGTTCATAAGGTTCAATGTCCTTTCTGTTATTTTTCTCATACTTCATGAACACATGTCTTAGGAAGATGACCTGTCTGTAGCTTTGATGATTTATTACTATTGACATTTAAAATGTCTCCTTTTGCAGTGCCAGATGCCCTTGTGTCATTCAGTTTGTGATTAATTCCTCTTGCCATGGCTAGTTTTATAATTTTTGAAGTCTTGATAGTGTTATGCCAGGAATGTTCATTCTGGGATATTGTTACCCTTAATGTTTGTTTCTGTTTATAAGTCTGTTAAACTGCCAGCTTTGCTGGTCAAAGCACGAATAGTAAGTACATTTACAATGTGTCGTATTCCAAAAAGGGTCTGCCATAGTTCTTAACTTCTCAGTTATGAATCTGAGTGAAGTATAAATCCATGCATTTAATAATCATTTTCAGCAATTATTTTTAGAATGCCAAGATATTTGGCACACTACAAAATATACTATGTAAGAAAACTTTGTACATTAATGAGTAAACAAGTAGTTTATTTTATTTTTATTTATTTGCACTTTACTGATTGGGTTCGTCCCACTATGCCCATGGCCTCTTTTCAGGGGAGATCCAAGGAGGTATTCATACTGACTAGGAGAAATTTGGCGAGAGCACCATCTCTTACGCTTTTCAAGCAGTAGATAATGCCAGAAGTATCTCACTAGTGCTTGGAGAATGCCAAGATGGAAGACTGCAATAAACATTGCTGCTGGAGAACTTTAGTGAAAAAATAAGAAAGAGATGAAATCCTAGTTATGAATTTGGAGAGCAGAGGTCTGGATACAGAGGTTTTAGAGAATTTAAAGAAAGAAGGAGAACTAGATGAAGGAAAGGAGGTTAGCTAGAGAACTGTGATGGACTGAATGTTACAGGAGCAGTTATATAATGAAGCTGGCAAAATGGTAAAAAAGCACATTACAGAGACTGAAAGCACAGAGGTTTGCTTGGCTGATGCAGTAATCCATCTTAATAATATATCTCTGTAACTGGCTACAGTGGATGACAGAAATGAATCAAAGGAAAAAAAAACATATGCAACTGTTGTAAGTCAAGAAACAAAAAGCAGTGGACAGGATCATAGGTAATTACTAGGCTATTGACCCTGATGATATTTCAACCCAATGTAATACCATAGAAGTACTAGTCAATACCCAAGATTGCATTTAGTGATGACTGCCCATATCCAGGAGGGCTGTGGGTGCTATCCCTGGTAAGAATTTATGGTTCCCCATCCACTTATCCAGTTCCTCTTGAACAGTGTCATAGAGGTGCTCTGTTTCACATGAATTGGTAGCCTGTTCCAAAGATGTGGCAGTCGCTGGGAGATACATTTGTCCCTCTAGCATATGATATTTAAATTGCAGGCCATATTTAAGTCCTTGGAACAGGTAGCCTTAGGCCCATTTGATTTACAGATATGCAGTAAGTTCATTAGGTTTAGGTCTTGAGTAGCTCTGTAGGCCAGGCATACGTCTCCACTAAGAAGTATATATGATACGGAGTATTGTGACAGGGATTTTAGTCAGTCTGTGTAAGGCACATGCTGGAGTCCCTTGATCATCTTTGTTAGAAACCTCTAAGGTCTCTTTAGTTGCTGTAGGTGCTTAGTGCCAAATGAGAAGTTATACTCAATAATGGGCTGGATAAGTGCCAAGTATGGGGGGGGGCTATAACTTTTTTTTTTGCTCTCGAGGAAATGCATTTACTAAACAATGATCTGTGTGGAAAGCTTTCCTTACAATGGTAGACACATGGTGGTTGAAGTTAAGGTCACTGTCAACCTGTAATCCCAGGTCCCTTACCACTTCATGAGTACTTATTATTATTAATTTGATAGTGTGAAGGGACATTGTTTGTGCTGAAGGGAATGGTGATGCATTTCTTTGCATTCATTTCGAGACCATGACTAATACACTAGTCGTTGGACTGTGTGAGACTATCCTGGAGTATACTGACATCATTTGGGGATTCAATGATTGCACCTAATTTACAGTCGTCTGCAAACTTGGTTAGCCACAACCCTTTAGTTTTGACCTGAACATCTAAGAAGTATATACCAAACAGTAAGGGGCCCAGCACTGACCACTGTGGCACCCCACTGGTAACAGGTCTGCTGGTTGATGTGGAGTCACCCATTTTGATAGTGTGTGTCTGGTTTGTGAGTCAGTTGGCAGCCCATCCTACAATGAAGGGGTTTACATTCAGTTTGCTAAGTTTATCAATAATGTCTAAATGTGGGATTATTTTGAAAGCCTTTGTGAAGTGGAGGTATGCTGTGTGCACAGATTTGCCCTGATCAATGGCCTTGGTCACACTTTCAAAGAAATCCAACAGATTTAACAGGCAAGATCTGCTTTTCATGAAGCCGAATTAGGAAGGATCCAGGGTTTGGAGGTCACCTATGTATTTATTTATGAGGTCCATAATAATATGTTCCATGGCTTTACCAATGAGGCTGGTCAGGGTTATGGGTCTGTAATTACCTGGGTCTGTTGGTAGGCCATCTTTGTGGAGGGGAATAACTGTAGCTGTTGGCTAGGCTATGATTGACAATGGTACTTAGTGGTGATGCTAGTTCATGTTTTAGGCTCTTTAAACAACAGCCTGGGATGTCATCTGGTCCCATAGAGGCCATGTGCTGTGCCTTGGACAGGGCTTTGAGGACCTGCTCTTCAGATATGTAAGGTGGGGGGAGTTTGGTTGAGGGTTTGCTGTAAGTTAGAGGGGATAAGGGAGTAGAATTTTTGTCATATCTATCCACTAGTAGGTTTACTGTCCCTTTGGGGGGTCAGTGTGTGTGATACTGTTGGCCACCAGTTCTGCACATGCTTGGGTCCGGGTCTATATCAAAACTTCAAAGAAGTAAAACGTTGAACGTTAAAACATCGAATCCACAATTTCGAATGATGAAAATAGCGAAGCCCCGGAACATTAAAATCTTACCTAGGGCAAGATTTCGGTGGGCCGTTCCATGGCTTCACTATTTCCTCCAATGTGGTGCGAGAGTTACGGACCTTAGGGTTCAGGTAAGTGGATAGTTAGTAATGTATGTATGGTGTAGTGTAGGGTTGAGTTTTGTTAACTGTATGTATGTGTATTAATTACTTTGTTTGTGTATAGTTTCGTAGGGTATGTGTGCGATAGTTACTGACCTTAGGGTTAGGGTGTGGGTTGAGATAAGTGGATAGTTAGTAATGTATGTATGGTTTAGTGCGGGGTTGGGTTTTGTTAACTGTATGTGTGTGGTTTATTTATTTTGGTGTGCTTGTGTTGTGTGTATGTTTTGCGGAAAAAATTTGCTGTTCTGAGCGTTCGATGTTTTCAATATTCGAAATTCCAAGTTCAAACATATGGTGTTTGATATTTTGGAATTTCAAATATATGATATAGACCCCTTGGGTCCTACCCTTAGGTTATGTATATAGCTGTAAAAGGTCTTATGGTTATCCTTGGCTGTACTTGCTAGGTTTCTCTCAAAGGAGCTCTTGGAGGATTTGACATGTTGTCTTATTTGCCTGTTAAGGCTGAGGAGGGTGCTTTTTCATTGTTGGGCACTTGTCTTTGTTTTCTTGGACAGTGACTTTTTGCATTTATTGTAGAGTTTGCTGTGAAGAGAAGTGTTTGACAGGAACAGAAGGGCAACAACTTCAGAAAAAAAGACCAGTGGTAAGAATAAGAAGGAAAACCTGTGCTACTATTGACAGGTCTGACATTATGGACATTATTACATTGCTGTTAGGATTTATGTTAAGAGACATAAGAGCTTGGATATATCTGGGGTCAAGAGACTTCTGTAAAGTAACTTTTAAAACTGTTTCAGGTGCAGGAAAGTTTATTTGTGAAATAGAAGAAAGAGATAACATGCCACCTAGGAAAGACAATTTTTGAACTTTGGCATGCAGGAAAAAAAGAAAAAAAATGACTGCACAATTCAGAACTTGAACTTAAAACTTTTTTCTGACAAAATGTGATAAAGTACATGACATAAAGAACATGTATGAACACAGAAATTTATGAATGGGGAAGGGAAGTGTGGTTTATACTGGATATGCATGATAGAAAATGAGAGCATGTTTCAAATAATGTAATAGTGAATGGGAAATGAGCAACTATTATGGGGTCTATATTAGAATCTTGAAGGTTTAATGCTTTGAATCACTAAAGATCAAACTTTAGTATGGAAACATTAAACCATCGAAATTCTAGTAGACCTTATAAAACAAAAACAAGTAAAGGGTGGGGGGGGGCTGAGCCCCCAACACCCCCTGCTACTTAAATATACCAACTCCAAGATCACACTTCAACTGAGTATGGTGCAGAAAGGGAAGATTTCCCTTTCCTACCTGTAGCACGATCTCAGAGTTGGTATATTTAAGTAGTGGGAGGTGTGGTGGGTGCAGGGGGCTTGCTCCCCTTCCTACACTCGTTAGTTTTTTGGGGGTTTTTAAAAAATATTTTTATTGGGGTCCAATTGTTTAATAGTTCGATGCATACAGTTCGATGTTTATGCATTCAAACTATTAAACTTCTGAGATTATAATATAGACCCACTATTATGCATTGGGGTTAAACAAAGTTCAGCTTCTATTGAGGGGAATCAAAAAAGTTTGATTCAAGAGGCACACTCTTGAAATGTTGGCACTAAAAATGCAAATGTGCTGACAAGCTGAAAAAAAAGACCAAAAAACTCAGGAAAAGAGCAACTCTCAAAGAACACTCTTCTCCTTTAAACTTCTTTTTTGCAGAGGGGGACATGCTGCCCTGCTTTTCCTGATGTGGGGAGCAAGGCCCCACATCCCCTTAACATATATATGATCTCTAAGATTGCCATAACTCAAAGAAAAGGGAATATCCAGAGAAATGGCCATCTCAGACTTGGTATATATAAGTCTGTTTTTTTTTTTCAGCCATTCAATCTTCATGTTTTGGGTCATGCTGTAATGGTTCCTGACATTTCAAATGGTTAATAGTTCAGGAATGTACAAAACAAAAACGTGGGCCATGTGGAAAAAGGCCACACTGCTAAGAAATGTAAATCTTTTAGTAGGAAATGTAATTACTCTAGCCATTTTTGGTTTGAATATCCAGTAATGGAAAAAGAAGGGATAACTGAAAAAGAAACTGAGATGGAGGAGGATAATATATATAAAAAAAACAATATTAAGGAAAAAGCTGAAATGGCTGCTGTAAGTGAAAAGGACAGTGACAGCAATGTAAATTATGGTAAAGAAAAACAGGAAGGGGAAGGAATAATGGCAGAAGGATTTCAGATACAAACAGAAAATAAGTATGGTGGGTCGGCAAATACAGAAGAGGAAGATGGTGACTTAGAAATAGGAAAGAACAAGAACAAAAATGAAGTTAAATCTATTGGAGGTAGGGTGAGATGGAGAAAGAGAAGTATAAGAACAGGAGCAAAACAGTTAAAAATGGAAAAGGATGCCTTAGGTATACTGGGTGTGTATGTGAATACTATAAGAAATGAAGTGAGAGGGTTAATGGTTGCTGAATGAAGCAAGTAGAAAAATATGGATGTATTATGTTTACTAGATACAAGATGTGTTCAAAAGTGAAGCTGTATGGAGAAAAAGTTTTTATGGTTAATAGGATTTGAAACATGGTCTGGGTTAGGGTTGCTAATAAGAGAAGCTAAAGTAAAATATTGGCTGTAGCAATTGTGAAACCAAGAAAGATGATAGTGTGACTTGAGAAAAAAATATAAATTATGAGGGTTGTAGTAATCTATGTGTTTTCAAACATGACAGAAAGAAGAAAGATGTCTGAAGAACTAAAAACATATACAATGGTAAACATGTCAACAGTAATGACTGAAAATTTTAACTGTAAGGTAAAAAAGAAAAAGGAAAATATTGCAAGATGTAAAAGTGATAAAAGAGGTGATGCAATGTGGAAACGATGCAAGGAAAAAGGAGACAGTGGCCATACAAAGTGAGAATTTCAAAAGCAGAGATAGATTACATTATGTGTTCAGGTAACATGAGGAAATGGCAGGTATGATTGAAGGGGTGGAGTTTTCAGATCATGGAGCAATATGGGCTGTATTTGGTGATAACAAAGAAATCATGATATAAGTTAAAGGAATAAAATGGCTAACAGGGATAAAAGTAAAAGGAATGAAACATAATAGGAAGGCAGTAGAACATGGAAGGAACTTATGACAGCAAGAGCATTTATGAACACTGGACACAAAGTGGGTAGCAACTAAAAAGAAACATAAAAGACTTGTTTTAGAAATGGAAAGAATGGTAAAAAAAAGAAGTAAAGTGGAATATGAAAACATGATGAAATAATTTGAGAAAGAAATGGAAGACTGAAGTAATACAGTAAGAGAAACAGAGAAACCGGATGAAGAAAAAATACAGAAAACAATAAGATAGCAATGGATGACAGAATATTTTTTAGAGAAAGAAGAAAGAAGTTTCACATATTTTAGTAATGAAAGTGAAAAGAAAGAAAGATAAGATGGATGGAAGATGAGAATGCTGTACTAAAATGTCTTCAATAAGAAATTATGGAGCTACTGGAAACTTTTGTAGAAACAATGTATGAGAAACCTTACTTATAAATTTATATTTTTTCTTTATAGACTATTCTGTGGTGACATAAAACTTTTTATTATTCATATTTTTGAAATCCCATTCTTTTGCATCACAGAGATGGATGGTGTACTGATTTATTTTTTGCACATGATGTCAGTTCTGATTTTATTATTTCAAACTATTTCATTAAACAGTATGCTCCTTTCACCAGTATATAATCTCTGTCTCTCTGTGCCTCTAACTCAGCCATGCAGTTTTGTAAGCCAGTGATTTTACTTTACATACTCATCAGGGGTGTATCTTTTCAAAGAGTACTCCAAATCTTTCAGTCATTAGTCTAAAATGTCTTCATAATAAACATGTTTATTGCATACTTAATTTGACTTTTTAATTTACTGTCTTTTGGGGTCAATATACATTCATATCCTCTAACTTACCTGTTAACTCACCTGTTTCCTATCTTCACTGAAGGAGAGATAGAAATATAGAGTCTGATTTAGTTTTTGTGCTACCAGTGACCACTACATTTCTTACCTGTGGACTCACACATGTTTCTGACTCATAGATTCATAACAGAATGTGTGCTGACTGCTGCAGTGTGAGTTTAACTGTAGTCTCTATAGTTGTTACAGAGGTAATTATGGCACCAGACAGCATAGTAAAAACTAGCACACTGTTTCATGCTGAGTAATCACAACTTAAATTATGTTAAACATAAAGCACCTGGATGTTCTTGAAGGTAAGATGGCGGCACCATATGCAGCAGCAGCCTCTTTGGTGCCCGTTGTCTTGTTTTTCCGTAATGGGGTAGCATTTCCAGAGTCACTGGTGACCCAGTGTGGAGAGAAGGCAGATGTGGTGTTGGTGGGTTGATTGGACCGGGGGCTGTTCCAGATTAACTCAGGTAGCTGGAGTGGTTGGCAAGGTAGGCATGGCTGGAGTGGCTGTGGTCATTCAGGCCTGTATGTGGAGATGTACCCCGAGAGGAACGGATGGTGGTGACTGGGTGCTGAATGGTGTCAGAGGGTGTTGTGCTGGTTTCAAGTGGATGTTGAAGGTGGAGCTGGACTGTTGCTGGTAGAGATGAGGTTGGTGTCAGAGTGGATGGTGGATCGTGGAGACTGTGGTCGCTGACCTGGACGAGGGCAGGTGGAGACCAGACTGTCTGCTTGGATGTGTGCTGATCCGGACTCTTGAAAGTCTGTTTTTTTGGATTGGTGAAACTGGACTGGGACTGGGACTTGGACTTGTCAGTGCGGAGATGGAGCTTCGGTTGGTTGGGACTCTGTGTCATGTGTATGTTTACTGTATATGTGATATAACTGCTTGTGTTTTATTGTTTGTGATGATCTGTGTTGTATCATGAGTTTGAAGGAATGTAATTTCATTCAGCTGTGCACTTTATGGTTGTACGGTCTGATGACAATAAAGCTTACTTACTTAAACTTAAACGGACACCAGAGGAACAATCTCCATTTACTAGGCTTGAAGGAAGGTGTGTAGGGTAATGACACTAGAGAGTTTCAGGAAAAAAAATCAGAAAACTGTGTTGGGAATAAATGGAAACATAGTAATTAAATGGGCCTACAGAGCTGCTAGAATAAAGGCACCAGCCACTATTTCTATTAAAATTTTAGGGCAAAGAGTTGTTATTGAACATGGCCAAGGAAGAGAAGCCATTCCCTCAGATTGGTTAGAGTAAGAGTTGTTCATTACCTTTCAAGGCTTGTTTTAGTCGCAAAAAAGAAGTTTGCACAGATGTGTTTTTTTCATTTATAAAATGGGATATCAACATATTTTAGGTATTCCATAAGTTTTAAACATTATTTTTAAAAATAACAAGCATGCCTTCAAATCAACAGACCTGGTATTCATATTTTTGCAACAGCAGTTGTACTTGCAATGACATCAACAAACTATCACTTTCCAAATCCTGACCCCAACAGTCAACCTTCCCTAATGATATGGATATGGAACCAGCATCCCAAGAGTCTCTTCCTACAATGCACAGTGGCGGTTTGTGATATTGAACTGCAGCCCTCCCCAGCTGTAAACCAAAATAAAAAAAAATCCCAGCTGTAAACCAAAATAAAAAAAAAATTCCGGAACTCACATGCTTGCTCAGAAACTTGAATCTGGACTGCTGTTTAAGCAGTCTGTATTCAGAAAGAAGGCAGCAGTCTACAGATGCCCCAGAAGTCTATGCGGTTACAACTGCATAGACTGGAAGGGGATCTGACTGAAAGGTCTGCAGTCTGTGCATGCTCGGAATGGGCTAGAGGAGGTAGGAGGCAACGCACAAATGCGTGGCATTCTAGCGCTGAGAAACAGGAGCTACTGCAATTTGAACTCAGCATGGGGAACTGGCTTATTTATTGAGAATGGGACGAGGAACTGGTTTGAAACAGAAATTGTGGAGTTTTGAATGGGATGCTGCAGACTTTTGATTATTAAATGGAGGATGGGACAGGAAACTGGCCATCCGGTGTGAGCTGGATTCACTCAGGTACTGAATGGGATGCTGAAGACTTTTGATTACTGAATGGAGGATGGGAAGGGGACTGGCCATCTGGAGCAAGCTGGATTCACCCAGGTACTGGTGTGTATATTGAGGATGGGATGTGGAACTGCTTGAAACAAACAGCTGCTGCTGCAATTTGAGCTCAGCATGGGGAACTGGCTTATTTATTGAGGATGGGATGAAGAACTGGCTTGAAACAGAAACTGTGGACTTTTGAATGGGATGCTGCAGACTTTTGATTATTGAATGGGATAGTGAACTGGCCAGATGGACCGAGCTGGATTCACTGAGGTACTGAGGTGAGAGTGAGCTGGTACTGTGTGTGTGTGTGTGTGTGTGTGTGTGTGTGTGTGTGTGTGTGTGTGTGTGTGTGTGTGTGTGTGTGTGTGAAATGCCCCTACTTAACTATAACTTGTGGCTAGAGGTGGCTAGAGAGAGTAACTCAGGCCGAAGCCCTCAACCTTGGGTGCAGGTAGCAAGAGCATAAATTCCCTACCCACCACCACTTGTGAAAAGCATTCAGATTTTTGCCTCATATTTTTGTTCTTTTCTGTTCCTCATAAAAATATGTGATTTTCTGGAGTTTGAATTCACTAAATAACGACAGACATTTGAATTTCAGACTTCATAGTCTTCAGAAAGTACATGGTAACATGAAACATTTTACTCTAGCAATTTTCTAAGTTTATAAGATCAATATTTGAAATCTGTCCCTATTGTTGGGGCTGTACTCCCCCATTATTTGCCTTGTGCAGTTTTTTTTGTGCAAAGAGGTTGAGAGCTATGTCAATAACTGAATTCACTAAATGATAGCCATTTAAGTTTCAGTCTTCCTGTCTTTCAAAAAACAGCTGATTTAGCATAGTGGTATATTGGTCTGACTGTAGTGCACAGGGTCCTGCTACCAAGCCTTGGCAGTGAAATGCATGACAGTAGCACAGCATTTTATTCTAACAACTTTCCAAGGTTATACAAGCAATGTTTAAAATGTATCACTGGTTTTTAGGCTTTTGTCCCCCCCCCAATAAACTTTGGCTTTTTCCAGATTTCTTGTGTTCATGTGCTGCAAAGCTGAGAGATACAGTTGAGTGCCGAGTGGATTTTACAAGGAGCTAAGAGTGTCATGGGAAGAGAAGTGTAGTGCTGCTTATGCTGAGTCTGCTTGCATTGTTAATAGCACAACAGGAATTATACTTACTTTTGATGCAGAAGGCTGTGGGTTCTATTCCCACAGTATATAGATGCATTGCTGATACTGTACTGTGTTGTACTTTTAAAGGGGCTGGATGCTGCAGTCCTGAGAATGTCCTCTTTGGCAGTAATACCTAGTAACTATCAACCTGTTATCAGTTTGCCATCCATTCCGTATTGCAATATTACTAGCTTATCATTTTTTTAATGTAACATGGGCAATTTATTCCTCAAGGGCAACAGGGACTTTATTTGTAGATGAAACAATGAAATATAAAGTTGTTTGCTAGCAGCAACCTCTTCATTAGTTACAGATCTCTTTAATATGGAATTATTTAGATGACTTTTACTTCTGTAGAGATTGTGCATATTTGCTGATACTGGTAGACTGTAGAAGTTTGAGTAGACTTTTATGATGGAAATGTTCTGAATTGGGCAGTTTTGCATGCATTTTGTTTCATTGTTTACTGGAAAAATGTTCAAAACAATAAATTTAAAATGCCCTCTAACAACTGTACTCTATTATACAAGGAATATAATTTAATACAGTCAAGAATGTATATCAAAGAACACATGTATGTTTCATGTGCAAATGGCCTATGATTTGAAAACAGCCCAAAGTTAATTTTATCTGCCACTGGCCAGATGTATTTTCTTTAAATGTGGGTTGCAATGCTGTTTCAATGAATGTGAGTTTCAAGGGCAGAGAAGTTTTAATCCTAAGTCTATTTTCATTGTGAGATACTTACAAAGCTTTGTCTGACCCAGCCCTGTTAGAAATGTTACACCTAAAGAAATCCTAATCCCTCTGCACCACATGCTCCAGGGACGTCAACCTCATTATCACAATCAACAGAACATGCTGGAGGGACAGGTTCTTAACCCAGAGACTGCCCATGCTCTGGAATACACTTCCCATACATGTCAAGCAGAGCACCTCACTGGCCCTTTTCAAGAGAAATCTTGATGAGTGGACGGAAAATAGAAAATTCACTGTGGGCATCACTCCAGTGGCTCTACTTGATAGAGGCACTGGGAACTAATTGCAGCATGTTGCCAGGGCACTTCTATGGGCTAGACTTGTAAAGGTTCAAGGGCCGTTGGCTTAGTACACACCTATGAACCTATGAGACTGCATTGCTTTGTTTAGCAGATGTCTTTTAGTGTTTGTGCTGTAAAATGTAAAATAAAACTTTTAAATGAAATCCAAATTATTGTAGAAATAAAGCAGTATGCACATTACAGTGTTTATGGTAAATGGGGTGAAATAACCAAGTAATGGGACATTGGAATGGCTGCAGGGGGAGGCCCCATTTGATCATGCTTTAGTGAGAGGGGAAGGGCGTCAAACTCAAAGACAGCCCTGGCTGAACTATACCTCTCCACTGTCCAGATTTTTGCAGAAGGAATAGATTTTTGCTTCTTATTTTTGGTTTGTTTCTCATAAAATTTGTGGTTTTCTGACAAATCATTTAGGAATGAAGTTACTAAATAATGACAGACATTTAGTTTCAGACTTCATACCCTTCAGAAAAATGCATGCTAAAGCAAGACCTGTTATTTTGTCAACTGTCTAAGTTTATACAAGATAAATTTTTAGTACTCTCTGTATGTTCCACCAATATATTTGGCCTTGTCCAGATTTCCTGCGTTGAGGTTGAGAGGTATGTGCAAATAAATCACTTTATAGAATTAGGTATATCTAGACCTCTCAACTGTCCCTGACTTTGGCTGAAAATGTTACTCTCCTCCTAATAATTCCTCCACAAAATGGCAATTTTGGAAGAAAATGTGGAGAGTTTACTATTAATAAATAATTGTAATGATGAGAGTTATAGATTACTTTTATTTCAGAAATGCATGTAGATTTTCTTATTTTGTCAGCTGCTCAGCTTAACAGTACTAATATTAAAACGTGTCCCTTCTTTGACAGGTTCACAGCTGTATTGTATGGCTATTTTATATTTTTGCATCACATTTTTGGTCCATTTTTCATACAATTGTGGTTTTCTGGCAAATTAGTGGCAAATCATTAAAGAATGAAGTTAGAAAATAATCACAGACATTTGAGTTTTAGATTTCATACCCTTCAGAAAATTCATACTAATGCAAGACCTACTCTTCAATTATCTTTCTAAGTTTATAAGAGCAATATTTAAAAATTGTCCTTATTTTGGGCCTTTGTCCCACTTCTATTTATGGCTTTGTCCAGATTTCTTGCTCTGAGATTGAGAGGTATGACAAATGTGTCAGGGCCATCACCGTCAGCCAGAGACATTTCAAATTGTGACGTACTTGTTGCACCCCAGTCCCCCATGTAGTGACTCTGGATGTCTCCAAGCAGGGCAAGGAGCAGTTATACAGTGTAAGTGTGCAGAGTAATCTCACCTTCCAAAGTAGACACAAATACTACAGTGGCTTTTCATCTGTCCTTGATTTTGCAGAATGTTCTGGTTTTCTGTCATATTTTTATACTGTTGATTTATGTTTCTTATTATTTAGAAAATGCATGTTATTGCAGTGCGTGTTGCACTGTGTTTTAGTAGCAATGCTTTAAAGCTTGTCTGAGATTGTAAGATGCAAGTAAGCTTTAATATGCATACTGTTAAGGAATTACCAACACTGAAAGCCTTTTTGTTGTTGCCATGCAGAGAATATTTACATAACTAGATAACGTATAAGCCTTAGGTATTGAAATACATATGACAGTATTTGTAATAAAGGACAGGATTACAGTATTTTCAGAAGCTCGTTACATTTGTTGGAGACTTGCAGTCGTCCTTGCAGGCTTTACTTGTAAACTAAACATAATGCCAATCTATCATGTGTGGTCCATAACCTGTGCAGTAATCCTTTAAGCAATTTATCTTGAGCTTGTTTCTTGTTTGCTGTTCATTTTTTACTTTGATCATGTTTACCCCATGAAACAAGTAGATAGTTGTTGTCAGGCAGCAGGTCTTTTTTTGGATAAGAAACATTTTTACAAGTGGGGGTATCACAGAGATTGCTACTTTCAGCATGTTACTTGGTACTTTTATAAAGCTAAATATAAATTATAATTAGAACTGCAGTGCAAGGAGAAGTGGTTTGAGTTGAGTGGTGCTTGTTTTTGTTACTTGATTTTGACTGACATTCCAGTAATGTATTTAAAAAGTAATTTATTTTTTCATGCCTCACAACCTTTTTGTTTCCATCTAGATATTAAGTAAGCTGTCATGTAGCCAATGCACTGAAATATTTTTTTTCTTCTACACTTTATTTTGTCTTGATTGGACTCTCATAATGATGGTTTGGCACCCAGGGCAGCGTATTTAATTAAAGTCCCAGCTCCACCCCTTTCTATTTGGTCACACCCCTT
Organism: Protopterus annectens; assembly: GCF_019279795.1. Taxonomy (NCBI): domain Eukaryota; kingdom Metazoa; phylum Chordata; order Ceratodontiformes; family Protopteridae; genus Protopterus; species Protopterus annectens. The sequence goes on along the minus strand of NC_056737.1, from coordinate 1,697,291,427 downwards.
CCCATTGTCCCCACCCAGTCAACTGTCTCCTGTAGCCCCCCTCTCATTTGAAGTCACCAGCTGCCACTGGTCTTCTGCTCTGCTCTCATACTGTCATATTTCACTGTGCTTCCAGTGTAAAACAAAAGATAACTTTTTGCAACTGCTCTTACTTTCACAAATGTAAGAAGATAAAGCCTGGAGTTGAATTATTACAAAATGGGCTTGTTAAAACACCACATGACATTAATTGTAACCGGAAAAGAGTGACTTGGAGACATGAACCTCATATAGGTTCATAGATAAATACTAGGCTAACTTTCCTGAAGGACCATTTTAAGCCTAGACAATGACTTATCAGAATCAAACTTTGTACCTTATTCCTATGAGGTGAAGACACTAACCATTATACCAAACCCACCCCGAAGATAACAGACTGCCAACTCCATGCCCTATGATATGTGGCTGTGATAATGTAATTACCTCTGGATGTTTCTTAGCCATCTTCTAATCTGCACTGACAATTAACTTAATTTCATTGTTGATATTTATTGACTAGACATTTTAATCTGACGACAGCAGTTGTTTGCCCTTCCTTCCACTGCATCTTAAGACAGGATCTCTTTAGTTCTTGATAGATTAGTTCTTTCATGTCCTGCCATATTAATTTAACGATAAGTAACTTCAGTTTACACTAGAATAAGTCAACTGAGCTTCCGCCAGAAAATACTCTATGCAAAATACATTTAAATTAATTAATAATATTACAAACAATACTTAATATTTCTTCAGGTAGGCATTTACTACTAGAATGAGTAAAGACAATCTCCCAGCACAGCTTTTCTTTCTCACCTCATTGACCACTGTCAGGATATTATCTCCATTTTGACCAAAACAGTAAAGTCACCTGGAAAAGTAATAACCTACCATGCCTTCACTCCCCTCAAAACTTTCCTTCATTTTGGAACCTGTCACTATGAATTCACAACCTGGTTTTGAGTTTTAAATACAACAGTGCCATGAAACTTTTTTTTTAATATTGCACTTCTTTAAAATAAGTTATTTCATTTGTTTAAGAGAACAAACATTAAGACTGTTAGTTTCTTGGATTACTCCATCACTATAACAACACTAAAACATGTGATGTGGATTGATCTAAATACAAAGCAATTAATCTTGAATTAGACCGAATGTGCTTCACTGCATTTTGCAATGCATTCAAATCGTTAGCCAAAAAAACAAAATTTGATTTCCTTAAAATGTATCAAAATAGCGTTTTTTTCAAGTCACAGATTTCTTCTGGAGGATCAGTCATCTCAACTACCTTAACGGTGCTGTTAATGTTGAACACTGCTCCAAAACCATGATTCTCTGCACTTACCTTTCACTCACCCCTACACCTGAAGATATTCAACAAGTCCTTGGTTTTGAAAGTCCACTAGTGTAAAACATCTGACATAGCAAATACATAAAAATTATAAAATGCACTCTATGTGTAACACATACACAATAAATTTCAGCAAAGCTCATTATTTAAAAAAAACATTAATACAAATATTGCACATTATCAGTTGAGCTATGCTGTCTCTTACAATGTCAGCTTTGTTTTTTGTAACATCCCATGATAAGCAGTTAATTCCAGTATTTGCATAATTAAGCAATGTTTGTTCATTAATTCTGTTGTATATTCATTTATTGTACTTTATTACAGTATCCTTTTTGCTTCCTTGCCTGTAAAGAGGGCAGCTGGAAATAATGCCAAGCTATATGCAAAATGTAATAAAAATAACTGTCTCAGTTTCTCTGCCTCATCTCTTCCTTTAGGAAGTTAGGACAATAATTTTCAGTATGATAAAATGTCCTCTCACCTCATCATATGCTTTTGTTTCATCTGACTAGAATTGCCAGATGTTTTCCTATGAGCTATAAGAAAGAAATATCCCCAGAAGTGATGGGACTTAACTGCTATGAGTTTTATCTGAGATGGGTGATTGCCATGGGATGCTTAGAATCTCTCTTGAAAAGTAGGTCAGCGTGTCTTCCTTCAGGAGCTCAATTATGATAGCCTTTTGGGACCATATCGCACAGTTGTTATCTTTGTCCTTCACAAATGTTCTGGACAACTATTAAAAAGAATCAGAAATGCATATTAAATAATAGGCCACTCTGCTAGCTTGCTTCACTCAATTAATTAAACTTTGTAAATGCAAAGCCTCCAGCATGCTCTGTGAAATGCAAACTATGGAATAATTGTGTACATTTGATATTTGCTGATTTTGCTGCAAGACTGCATCAATATTAAAAGGCTATGAATGCAACAATGTATAGACATCTATAAAATTATTTGTACACTGCATGTGAGGTGATAGCTATATTTATATTTATATCTGCTTATTTAAATAACGATTTATGATAGAAATGTCAGCTGATCCTTGTTGTCCCAAATATACCATTGATAACGTCAGACATTATGTTACTTCACATTGATCCAAATGATTACAGTTCAAAGTTAACAAAGTAAGGACATTGATGCACATCAGTCGTCCCACTCAGTCAGATTTGAAAACCATAAATGCAGAGTCTTTATGGCAAAGAATTTAAGAAATAGAATTCTGGTCTTGCCTTGAGGCAACGTACATAAAATTAATGATGATTAATGTTCTAATCTAGTTTTACATAGACAGGCTAATTACCAAATATAGGACAAACAGTTAATCTCTCCTTTTAAAAACTTTCAAAAGGGATGCCACCTTATTTTATATTTTGCAGTAGTAAACTACTTTATTACTATTTTTGTGAGCAATGCTCTAGTTTATTGAACCAGATTTCATTTATGTTGTCAAAGCAGGCTTGATTCCAGATCATTAGAATAGACTGTGTGCTAACTAACACAAAAGAACTTTATCAACTTTTTTCCTGTGGGTGACTTTTACAGTGTCAGTGGAAGAGAATAATTTCCATGTTAGTAGGCAGATTAGATGAACAGCCAGAGCCTTGGCTCTAGATGATTGTGGGTGGATATATATATATATATATATATATATATATAACAATGAGTAGATAGATAGATAGATAGATAGATAGATAGATAGATAGATAGATTGATTTATAAACTGAAAAGCAATTGACTAGTTAGTCCTGAACAAGCAAGGAGGAATTAACAGATGCAATGATAGCTGTGATAACTTTGGAGAGTCACCTGTAAGGAAGCTGCATTTTTCAAAAACTGGTGTTTCACTACACTTTTAATTATATTTGGCCTATTAATTTTTATGATAATATTTGACATACACATTGTTGAACTTAAATGAGGATGAAGTACAATAAAACATTTAAGCAAGTATTGATCATTTCAGACAGATGATATCCATACATACCTACTTTTATTACTGTTTTTGTCCATGTCTTGTTTTATGTTTGCAAATAATAGGTTAGCCCAGAACTAGGTAACTAACATGCATATGTACACACATACATACATAACTAAATAACTAACTAAATAAATAAATGTAATGCTCAATTTCTGAGTGACTTGGTTGGCTACAATAAACGCATTGCAGTACTGTCTTTTGTCTTCTCTGTTAATTTTAAAAAAAGTTTTAAATTTTTTTTTTTTTTTTTTCTAATTCTTTCATTGAATATTGTATAGTGTGCTGTGTGTCTTCTGTCTGCTGGTCTTCTTCTTTCTTTTTGTTTGTTGATATTTAACTTAGCCAAGAGGGTTCCTCTGTTCTTTAAATGCTAGCCACAAAGTTTGAGAATTCATTTTATGAAAACTTGCAGTTTTAAAAAAGTACTTTTTTTTTTTTTCTGTTATCTAATTGTTTCACTAAATTGTATGCTGTGTGTCTCTCTGCTGTAAATTCAATTTATGCTTTCTGAGTTGAGTTGCTTGGTTTTGCTACATCATTGCATTTGAAAAGTTAAGTAGTGCAAACTTGCTAATTTTATTTATTATTTCTTTCTGTTATTAAACTTTTTTTTTTTTAAAAGTTTTTATTTTTTTATGTGTTCTGTTGTTTCACTGAATCACTGAATAGTGTGCTCTGCTGTAAAGGGTGGGTGATGGTCTTCTCTCTTTCTTTGTTATCTGAAGTTGTTCAGTCTCGTTGTTCATTCATCACTTATGGGTTCAGAAGCTCGAGGTTTACCAAATGCTTGAGACCTAGCCCCTTGCCCCATTGCCTGAAATACCTCAGATCTAGTTTGCCGCGGCACAGATCTTGTGTGCTTCCAGAGCTCAATTCCTTTATTGGAGAAAAATAGGATTTACGCAAGTTAAATTCTTTCTTTCAATAACTAATTTTTATTTATTGTTATTTACTGTTTACCCCTTGTTCCTGTCTTATCTTTTGTATTAGGAAAGTGTTGTTTTTTGTTAGTTAAGTGCCCCTTGGGCCTACTTGTCAGGGCCTAGTTGTGAATTAACAACTAATTCTATAGTTAACAGCAGTTGTCTTTATTTTAGTTGTGCAGTAACAACTTCTTTAAAAGTTTTTAAGTTTACTTTAGGATGTCACAGGACAAGGACAAATGGCTTAAATCAGGTTTCAAAAAATGTCAGGATTGTGGACAAAAAATGTCCATCACCGATGGACATACGCAATGTGTATATTGTTTGAGCTCACATCATCTTCAGGAGTCATGTAGCATATGTCATGCTTTTCCTCCGAGGGTTTTGCTTGAGAGAAAAAGAAAATGAATAGATAGAGGCCTACTCAAATATTCCTTTGATGAGGTTTTGTCTAGCCAGGATGGGGCTGGTCAGTCCCCTATATCTTCAAAATCTTTGTTGGCTTCTAGTTCTAAGTCATCAAAGCATAAGACTGCAAAATTGGGAGAATTTGCTGGAGCATCAGCTCCAATGCATTCGGAGTCGGCTGCTTCCAATATTCCGAGCTGGCCTATGTCTCAGGAGCCGGTATCTGAGATTCCTGCTTCTCCCCTTCTTCAATCTTTGCCTTCTGTAAAATCTTCTAGGTCTTCTGTCAGCCTTTCTGATTCAGACATGGATCGACTGGTACAGAAGCTGCTGAAGGCTCCAGGACTTCCCAAATTGTTGTCAGCTCCGACCATTGCGTCGGAACTGAAGACCACTGTTATGGACGTTTCTACTCCTCCTCCGAGCCACACCAGTACTTCGGAGCCAGAGGTGGCAGACCTGATTCTTGTAGAGCCCATGGAGCCGAGGCCTGCTTCTGTACTATCGGCTCCATCTGCTCGGACTTCATTGGTGCTGACCGTGGAGTCTAGGAGCCCTTGCTCGCCAGTCGGCTCGGGGGGGGGGGGCAGTCGCACTGACTTGTCGGTGCCGACTCTCCCTCTCGGGGCATCGGCTCAGGTGAGCTCGACTCCTACCTCGGGTTCAAAGCCTGCGGCCTCGATGCAATGGGAGCTGGCAGTTCCTTTGGGGAATTCGGTTCCGTAGTGTCGGAGTCATGAGGCTATCCGAACTAAAAGGAGAGCTTTGTCCCCAGTGACAATCTCAACTTCAGGTCTAGCCTCTTCTTCCCCTGTAGCTCCTGGGTCTGCTTCTGTTCCTGTCATCTCAGCCCAGTGTTGAGACCCTGAGCCTCAGGTAACCACACAGGGTGTTCCTTGCTCTTCTGAGACCTCTCCAGAAATCCCCACTGAAGAGGTTCCCAGGAAGAGGGTGTGTAAGAGGAGACACTTAGACTCCCCATAGGAGTCTCTGACATCAGACACTGACTTAGAGGAGTCAGAAGGGTCCCCACGATCCCCCTCAGGATATCTCCTTTGCGGAGATACTTGAAATCCTTAGGCAGAGTGGTGATTGGCAGTCCAAAAGCCCTACTGAGGATGAGTCAGTGCTACTGAAGGCTTTCGGGTCTCAACCTTCCACCTCTTGGGTGTCTCCACCCTATGATGAGCTCATGCAGCTTATCTCTCTTAGGACATGGGAGTCACCGGATGCAACGGAGCCTGTTCCCCGGAGGTCTAATAAATTCATCTCTGCCCCCGCGGATATGCAGTTTCCAACTAAAGAAGTGCCTGTTGATGGCATGGTGGTGGCAGCAGCCCCCAAGAAGGAATTATCCGACACTTCCTCATCCCCCTAACAGAGATTCTAGGGTTATGGACCGATATGTGAAATGCATCTTCAGTTCAGCGACATTTTCATTGCGATCGCTGAACTACCTGACCCACTTTACTAGACTACAGAGAGATCTCCTCAAGGAGTTAGGGGATACTCTCCAGGGTTCTGTAGCTATGGGAGTTGCCAACAAAGTGACCACCCAGCTTGCTACCCTTAACTCCATAGTAAACTCATTCATGAGACTCATTTTGTATGCAGCCGAGGGTTCGAGTAGGGCTACAGGTTCAGGAATCACCTTACATAGACAGTCCTGGATGCACCTATGTTCCTTCATGGAGCCCCACAAGTCCTGTTTCATCAATGCCCCATTCAATGGCACCACTCTCTTTGGGCCTAAAGTGAAGGAAACTCTCACCAGGAGTGAGCAAGATGGGGAGACTCTGTCTGCCGTTGGAGTCCGTTTTGTCACCCCTACATGGCCTTATCCTAAAAGCACTAAGGGAGGCAAGGTGTGGTTCCAAAAATCTCACACAGCCTTTCCAGACACCCATGGTGATACCCCCTTTAGAATCAGAGGAGGGGGTAATAATGGAAGACGCCGCTCTCGCGGTAGAGGGGGCCCACAGCATCAAGGTGACAGAGATCAGCCTACATGGCCTTATCCTAAAAGCATTAAGGGAGGCAAGGTGTGGTTCCAAAAATCTCACACAGCCTTTCCAGACACCCATGGTGATACCCCCTTTAGAATCAGAGGAGGGGGTAATAATGGAAGACGCCACTCTCGCGGTAGAGGGGGCCCACAGCATCAAGGTGACAGAGATCAGTTCTTTGGTCAACCATACCAGCGTCCCTGAAGGGAAGCCCGACTGTTCTACTCTGGAGGCAGTCAGGGGTTGCTTATCCCTGTATCCCTATGCCTGGCTAAAATCTCCAATGACAAATGGGTACAGAGAATAATTTCCAGAGGATATATCATACCATTCACCTCCTTCCCAAAAACCCTAAGGAAAATACCGGATGTACCACCCCATTACAGGGAACAAGCAACTTCAGAGGTCCAAAATTTACTAAAAAAAGAGTCATCCAGCCAGTCCCAGCAGACTAAACAGGATCCAGAACTTACTCAAGGTTCTTTTTAGTACCAAAGAAAACAGGAGACTGGAGACCTATATTGGACCTCAGCAAACTCAACCAATTTGTAAAGAAGGAGAAGTTCCAGATGGCCATACTTCAGTCTATTCTTCCCTTTTTAGGGAAAGACAATTGGATGGGTTCGATAGATCTCAAGAATGCTTATTACCACATAAAAATGGACAGGGCATCCAGAGAGCACCTGCATTTCTGGCTGGGAGCCAGTCATTATCAATTTCGAGCCCTGCCCTTCGGTCTCACTTCAGCCCCCAGAGTGTTCACCAAATGCATGGTAGTGGTAATGGCTCACCTGAGGTGTCTTGGATTCTAGGTGTTTCCATAATTAGACGATTGGCTCCTTTCCACCACCACCACCAGGCATCAATTAGTTCAATCAAGGGACCACACTCTGACTCTCTGCAATCAGGTGGGCATTACCATCAGCTTCAAAAAGTCTACTTTATCACCATCGCAGCATATAAACTTTAAAGGAGCAGAGTTAGACACTTCAACCATCACTTTAAGGCTGCCATTAGAAAGAATTGCTCTACTGAGTCAGCAAATCAGCTCTCTAGTATCAAAGACGAAAGCACCAGTATCAGAAGTGTTAAAAATTTTGGGTCTGATGGCTGCTGCAATCATAGCCATTCCTCTAGCGAGAATGCATATGAGAGTACTTCAATGGTTACTTTTCACTCAATGGTCTTATCAGGAGCTTCCCATGAGTCACACAATATTGATCACAAACTCATGCAAGAAGGACCTTCAGTGGTGGTTGACATCTCCTCATGTAACCGTAGGTCGCCCATTTGTATTTCCACCTTTAATAGCCACTGTGACCATGGACGCCTCCCTGATCGGGTGGGGGGGTATTATCAAGAGAGGACTGTCCAAGGCACATGGACTTAACAGGAGTTGCATTTGCATATCAACATCCTGGAGATCAGAGCAGTACTTTTGGCGTTGCAGTACTTCCAAGACTCTCTTCCTCATGGGACCATTGCACTTCAGACAGACAACATGTCAGTGGTCTGGTATTTGAACAAACAAGGCGGGACCAGATCTTAGCTCTTATGCCGAGAAGCCCTCAGAGTTTGGCAGTGGGCTGTATCCTCAAAGAGTTTTCTGTTGGCAGCGCACATCCCGGGAAGATCCAACGTGATAGCAGACAAACTGAGCAGGGCAATTTTATTGCCTCACGAGTGGTCCCTCAAACAAGAGATAGCGGACAGGATTTTCCACAAATGGGGCCAGCCTTGCTGCAGTCTTTTTGACAGTCAAGTAAACACCAAATGCAGAATTTATTTTACTCTGCCCCAAGGGTGGCCCCAAGGGATTCACTTATACACAATTGGCCCCTGAGTCTTCTCTATGCATTTCCACCAATCCCTCTGATTTCAAAGGTTCTACAGAAAGCTTCATTGCTAAGGAGGACTATGATTCTAATAGCCCCTCATTGGCCTCGGCAGATTTGGTTCGCATTCCTACTTCAGCACCTAGTGGAGGAACCACGGAGTCTGGACCCAGTTCCAGACCTGCTGACACATCCCTCAGGAAACCTCCATCCTTCTCTACAGTCTCTGCAGCTCACAGCTTGGCTGCTCCAGTTCCCCTCATAGCCAGACTTGATAATATTTCTCAGGAGATGAGACACATCTTGTTGTCTTCCCAAAAGCCTTTAACCAGAAGATTATACTTCAGCAAATGGAAAAGATTTTCTTTATGGGCCTCCAAACAGAACATTGACCCTTATAAAGCACCCCATGTCCTCCATCTTAGAATTCCTTACCATGATTTTCAACAAAGGTTCAGCAGCAGCTACAGTATGAGTTTATATGCCTGCCATTGCTAACTTTCACCTAGGAATAGACGGATTTAACATTATGACTCATAAGCTGTCTAGAGTCTTTCACAAAGGGACCTTCCACATTAGACCCCCAGTGAAAGTTCCTTATGCACTGTGGAATCTGAACTTACTATTGCCCCGGATTATTCTTCCTCTCTTTGAACCAGCAACATTTTATTTATTTTATTTTACATTTGTTGACCGGGCTAGTCTGGCTGGATACATGTCCATTTTCAGCAGAGGCCCGAGGAGAAAAGCTCCACTAATAAACTAAATAGCTAACAAATAACAAAGTATACAATGCATGCAAGCAACTAAGGGAACAATTATCATATAGAATAGTAATGCAGAGGCAATTTAACAAGAAATAAACAGCAGTGCGGAATCATTATGACTTAATATTTACTATAGAAAGACTGCTAAAAAAAGAATGATGAAGGGAGAAAATAGGGACAGGCGGAGAGTCTGTAAAAATTTACATAAATTAGCAAATTAGTAGCAGACACGTTGTGTTGAGTACTACTTTTTGGATAGAGATTTGCACAAAGGAATCCGGATCTAGGTTAGATACAAGGAGAAAAGACAGGTTGCAGAGATGATGGCAAGTAACAAAAGAAGAGGTAAAATAGGAGTAATAAACAGGCCGGTGGGTTGCTAGGTCTACTTCTCTAGAGGGATAGAAGTAGTGAAAGAGGGCAGGTAGAAGAGCAATGGAGGGTGTGGGAGAGAGGGATTGTTTCCTGAGCTCAGTCAGGATTAGAGCAGGGGCATAGCCAGTGAGATTGCAAATATTCCTTATTTGTTTTTTTGAAAAGGTGAGATGAGCCTAAAGTGGTTAGTTCTATGGGAAGTTTATTCCAGTATGATCCAACAGTATTGGCAAATAAGGAGTCACCTGCTTTATTGTGGGATTTGAGAGTAGCTACTAGAAGTTTGTTGGCTGAGAGAAGGGAAGTAAGATTTTTATATGGGGCAATAAGGTTATTAAGTATGGGTGTATTAGAGGGGTAATGGAGAATTTTATAAGTGATGACTAATTGCTGTAGGAGAATTTGATTCTGTAGTTCTAGCCAGTTAAGGTTTTTGAGATTACGACAATGGTGAGTGCGATATAGGGAACCTGTGGCAAACCTGGCAATACTATGGTAGGCTGTGGCTAGTTTCTGAAGGTTAGCTTTTGAAATGTTGATAAATGAAGGGGAGGCATACAATAGTGTAGAGAGGAGATGAGTTTGGGCAAGAGACACTCGGGTAGCTGCAGTAAGAAAGGGCTTAAGTCTATAGAGGGCACCTATCTTTTTATTAACAGCCTTGATGGTTAGATCAATGTGACAGTCAAAGCTTAGTTGATTATCTATAGTAATGCCTAGGAGTTTGGTGGAACAGTCAGGATTAATGATAGTGCCATTGCCAGACACAATGGAGAATGAGATTGGGGCAGATTTAAGGGTTGGGGTGAAGAGTAGTAATTTGTTTTTTTTTTGGGATTAAGGAGGAGACAGATATGTTGGAACCATTTTTCTGCTGCTGTAAAGACTTTTTGGGTGGAAGAGTGGAGTTCTCCTGAAGATGAAGCAGAACAGATGAGAGTTGAATCATCTGCATACTGAATACAAATGGATGTTGGGAGTGAAGTAGCCAGGTTATTTATAAATGTAGAGAAGAGGAGGGGACCTAAGATGGATCCTTGAGGAACACCGATAGTGACTGGGAGCTGAGAGGATATATGGCTGTCCCAGAGGACAGCTTGTTTTCTATCTTTCAAATAAGAGTCAAACCACTGTACTGCCAAAGAGTCAAGTGAGAGGGATGTCAAGGCATCTAGGAGTAGTTGATGGTTAACCATATCAAAGGCTTTTGAGAGGTCCAGGAATAAGGCAGAGGAGAAAAGGTTGTTATTGCGATTTTTGTTGATCATGTCTGTGAAGGAGAGAAGGGCGGTGGAAGTACTATGGTGGGGCCTAAAACCATGTTGCGAGTCTACTAGTAGGCTATTTTGCAAGAGATGATTTAGGAGTTGATGGTGAATACAACGTTCCATGATTTTAGATAGTGGAGATAGTAGGGCTATAGGCCGGAAGTTAGAAAGTTCATTAGAGTTACCTCCTTTGTGGAGGGGAATAATATAGGAGACTTTCCAGCAGGATGGGATAGTAGATTTGGTTATTGTTCTGTTAATTAAGATAGAGACTGGGTAAGCTAGTTCTGATGCTGCTAGTTGTAGGTATTCAGCTGGTAGTTTGTCGGCTGAAGGGGTGCAAGGCTTAAGTTTAGAGAGTAACTTACGTATGTGGGTTGTGGAGACTGTACTAAATTTTAGAGTGGGGGTGTTATTTTGAGGAGAGGTGTTTTGAGGGAAGGGGGGGGGGGAGTCATGGTGTTTGCTAGAGAGGTGACTGTTTCAGAGAAGAAGTTGTTGAATGTATTGGCTATTATGTTGGGTGGAGTTTGAGCTAAGGTAGCAGGTGTGGGTGTTTTGGTATTCCCTGGATGGAGCAGTTTATTGATTCCTGACCAGAATTTTTTGGGGTTGTAATTTTGGTTTTGTTGATATTGAAGGTAATAGTTTTTTTATCAAGATAGGTGAGTTTTTTTGTAGTATTTCTAAGATGTTTGAAGTTTAGAAGGTCAGCAGGGTTTTTAGTGATTCTCCATTTAGTCCAAATTTTATTTCTATCTAGCATTGTTTGGTTGTTTTTTTTGGAAAGCCAAGGGACAGCTTTGGAGCCTATTCTTATTAATCGAGCAGGGGCATGCTGCTGGAGAATTTGTAGGAAAGTGTTATTGAAATAGGTAACTGCTTCGTCAAGTGGGAGGTGTTTTAGAGTTGACCAGTTACATACCTTGAGTTCATTAAGGAAAGAGGACAGGTTAAAATTTTTTTTGTTGCGTACGGTACGGTAAATAGCTTGTTTGAGAGTATTATATTTTTGTTTAGTGATATAGGTGAAGAGATGGTCGCTAATATTGTCTGGGAGTATTCCAGTCTTATAAGAATGGGGATTATTGTTGATCAATATCCAGTCCAGGATTGCTTGTTTATTGGTTGATTTGTCAATTCTAGTAGGGGAGTTAATGGTTTGTTGAAAGTTAAAGAGATTGAGGTGAATGGTAGGTTTGGGAGAGATGCAGGAGTTCCAATCAATATTAAAGTCACCTAAGATTATGGTTTCTTGAGGGAAGCTACAGGAGACCCAGCTGAGAATATTTTCAAGTGTGCTTAAGTTATTGCCTGGAGGGATGTAGGAACATATTATATAGATGGCTTTGTTCTTGTTTAGTTGGAGTTTGCTACAAAGTATTTCAGCATTACCTGGAGAGGGAGGTAGGGAGTCAATTAAGGCCACCCGTAGTTGGGATTTGTATAGTAAGGCTACTCCTCCTCCCTTTTTGTTAGGACGATCTTGCCTTAAGGTGCTATAGCCAGGAGGAGTGATTTCATTGTCTTTAGTACCTGGTTTAAGCCAAGTTTCAGTGAGACAGAGGATATCAAAGGCATAGAAGTCAACTATAGCATGGAGTTGTGTGATTTTGTTGTTGATGCTACGAATATTTAGGTGTGCTATAGAGAGGGAGTTATTAGAGAAAGGTGAACTGGAGATGTAAGCAGTTTGGTTAGAAAGGGCATGGCTGAGAGGATTATTGGGGCCAGGGTTGGGGTGGATGTCCCCATGTAATAGTAAAAGGGTTTGTGGGATTGAAAATGTCTTTGAGTTTTTGGAGGGTACTAGATAAAACCGTTTAGAGGTTTGAGACCTGATGTGGTGTAATTTGTGGAATGGGGGGAAGGTAGAGACAGGATGATAGGATGTTAGTGTGTGTTTGTTCAGCTAGAGGAAGAATAGAGGTTGTGTGTGTGGCTAAATTAGGAGATCTGCTAAGGGTAAGATGTTCGTAGGAAGTAAGAGAATAGTGTAAAAGAAGGATGTTAAGGAGTAGCAGAACATAAAGTAGTTTAAGGCTTAAAGGCATATTTTTAGTGGGGTGAGGTTAGCAAGGTTGGAAATAGCAGGAATAAGATAGTGAAGAGTGTGTTGGGGCAGTTAGATAGGAATATATAGAGTGGGGTGTGGTAGTAAGACAGGAGTATAGAGTTAACGAGTGTAGGTGGGGCAGGAGATGAGATAGGATCAGAGTAAGTTGGGGTGTGGCCAAGGAAGTATAAAGGTAGGACCCCTGGGGGTGGGTGAGAATTGGGGGTAGGGAAGGGAGCTGAGTGAGCCCGCAGGGCGAACGGAGCGGGAAGAGCCAGTGAGGGGACCAATGGCAGTAAAACAATCAGAGAAGAAGAGAGAAGCACTATATATGGTGAAGGGTAAGAGTATACTATAGGGTAGAGTGCAGGGAGGAAATATGATGGGTTTGGGAGATAAAACTAAGTATAAGGTAGCTAAGTGAAGTAGCAGAGTAGGGTGCAGTAGATTAGAATAGTGTGGTTAGGACTAGGGGATAACAGGAGGCAGAGTTCTACTGCGAGGATAAAGGAAAACTTGAGGATTTTAATAGAGAGGGCGCCACCTAGTGGCCAAGTTCAGGAATACCAAGAGACAGAGCAATCAGAGAGCTCACCAAAGTGCTGTATCTCGGTAGGGGGGAGAGTTGCCTCAAGGACAGTGTTGAAGAAAGGAGGGTAAGTGAGAGTGCCTTAACCGCTACTGGAGGGGGGGGGTAGGCTGCTGGTTAACCTGGGAGGGAGGTTAAATAACCTGGAGAATACAGTTAGAAAATACAATAGTAGGACATACTTTCCAACAGCGACTATTCTGGGTAGACAGTCTTAGTGGGGAGGACGTTTAAATCCTATTCAGGATGTAAAATGAAGTTCTTATCATGGAAAACTCTGTTTCTAGTGGCTATTACATCTGCCCGTAGAGTGTCAGAGCTTCAAGCCTTATCTATCAGACCACATTATTTGATTTTTCACCCTGATAGAGTATCACTCAGAACAAATCCTTCCTTTTTGCCTAAAGTTTGTTCCAAAACTAATATTAATCAAGTCAAATGAGTTACCAGTCTTGTTTCCCAACCATTCTAACAAAATGGAGTATATGCGACACAAACTTGATGTTCACAGACAGTTCAGATTTTATCTGCACAGAACTAAAGATATTAGGAAATCAGACCAACTCTTTTTATCCTTTTCAGAAACCAGAAAAGGTAGGCCAGTGGCTAAAACAACTCTATCTAAATGGTTATCGGATTGTATTGCATTTGTTCATTCAGCTACCAGTATGCCTTTGCCTCAAAAGATTAAAGCTCATTCTACCAGAGCAGTATCTACATCTGCTGCTTTTCAAGCCAACGTGCCTTTAGATAATATTTGTGCAGCAGCCACTTGGTCTAAATCTCATACCTTCACATCACTCATTACAAAATGGATAAGGCCTCCAGGGACAGGGCCTCTTTTGGGTCCACGGTCTTGAGACATGTACTTCCGTAAGCCACCCGAGATTTGGGGTGCTAGGGACGCTACCCATCAGTGACGAATGAACGGTGAGATTGAGCAACTTCACATAAAGAAGTTATGTACTCACCTTAATGTTCCATGTGAGTTGTTCTGTCTCGCCTTCATTCTCAACTCCCTCCCTCCATCCCCCCATCTGGCTGACAGTTGACCCGGAATCTAGCTTCATAATGGTTATGCATTCCTTTTTATTTTTTGTTGGAATAATTATTATCTGGCAAAAGTAGTACACGCAGCAAACAAGATCTGAGGTATTTCAAGCAGTGCATCATGGGATAAGGGGCTAGGTATCAAGCTTTTGGTAAACCACGAGCTTGCTAACGGCCATGTCAGAGCCGAGGGATCGGCTCTGGACCCATCAGTGATGAATGAAGGCAAGACAGAACAACTCACATGGAACGTTATGGTGAGTACAAAACTTCATTTTTTAAAAGTACTGTGTGTTATCTTTTTTGTTACATAATTGTTTCACTGAAAAGTGTGATGTGTGTCTCTCTCTGCTGTAGGGGGGGGTGGTCTTCTCACTTCTTTGTTATCTGATTTTTAACTGTTAGCCTAGAGGGTTTCCTCTGTAGTTTAAGTGCTAGCCACAAAGTTTGAGAATTTATTTTAGGCTCAATTTTTGAGTGACTTGGTTGGCTATAATCACCTGCATTAGAAGCTGAAGTTAAGTGCAGACTTGCAGTGCTGCGTTTTATTCTTATGTTAAGTGCAAACTTCCAGTTTTGAAAGTACTGTATTTTATTTTTTCTGTTACCTAATTGTTTCACTGAATAGTGTGCTGTGTGTCTCTCTGTTGTAAGTGGGGGTGGTGGTCTTCTCACTTCTTTGTTATCTGATATTTAACTGTTAGACTAGAGGGTTTCCTCTGTACATTAAGTGCTAGCCACAAAGTTTGAGAATTAATTTTATGCTCAGTTTTTGAGTGACGTGGTTGGTTACAATCACCTGCATTGGAAGCTGAAGTTAAGTGCAAACTTGCAGCACTGTGTTTTATTCTTCTGTTAAGTGGAAACTTGCAGTTTTAAAAGTACTGTATTTTATTTTGGATACAATCACTTGCATTAAAAGCTGAAGTTAAGTGCAAACTTGCAGTACTGTGTTTTATTCTCCTGTTAAGTGCAAACTTTCAGTTTTAAAAGTACAGTATTTTATTTTTTCTTTTACTTAATTGTTTCACTGAATAGTGTGCTATGTGTCTCTCTGCTGTAAGAGGGGGTTGTGGTCTTCTCACTTCTTTGTTATCTGATATTTAACTGTTAGCGTAGAGGGTTTCCTATGTACATTAAGTGCTAGCCACAATGTTTGAAAATTCATTTTTATGCTCAATTTCTGAGTGACTTGATTGGCTACAAACACCTGCATTAGAAGGTGAAGTTAAGTGCAACGTTAAGAGAATTCATTTTATGCTGTGTTTTATTCTTCTGTTAAGTGCAAACTTACAGTTTTAAAAGTACTGTATTCTATTTTTTCCTATACCTAATTGTTTCACTGAACAGCGTGCTGTGTGTCTCTCTTCTGTAAGAGGGGGTGGTGGTCTTCTCACTACTTTGTAATCTGATATTTAACTGTTAGCCTTGAGGGATTCATATGTACTTTTAGTGCTAGCCACAAAGTTTGAGAATTCATTTTATGCTCAATTTCTGAGTAACTTGATTGGCTACGATCACCTGCATTAGAAGCTGAAGTTAAGTGCAACTTGCTGTACTTCATTTTATTCTTCTGTTAAGTGCAAACTTGCAGTTTTAAAAATTCTGTATTTTATTTTTTTCTGTTACGTAATTGTATCACTGAATCATGTACTGTATGTCTCTCTGCTGTAAAAGGGGGTGGTGGTCTTCTCACTTCTTTTTTTTCTGATATTTAACTGTTAGCAGAGATGGTTTTCTCAGTACATTAAGTGCTAACCACAATGTTTGAGAATTCATTTTATGCTCAATTTCTGAGTGACTTGGTTGGCTACAATCACCTGCATTAGAAGCTGAAGTTAAGTGCAAAATTTCAGTTCTGGGCTTTATTCTACTAAGTGCAAACGTGTAGTTTTAAAGTAGCGTATATTATTTTTGCTGTTACCTAATTGTTTCATTGAATAGTGTGCTGTACGTTTTTCTGCTGTAAGAGGGGGTGGTGGTCTTCTCACTTTTTTCTTATCTGATATTTAACTGTTAGCCTAGAGGGTTTCCACTGTACTTTAAGTGCTAGCCACAAAGTTTGAGAATTTATTTTACTTGAGTGACCTGGTTGGCTGCAATCACCTGCATTAGAAGCTGAAGTTAAGTGGAAACTTGCAGTACTGTGCATTGATATTCTGTTATGTGCAAACTTGCAGTTTTAAAAGTACTGTATTTTATTTTTTCTGTTACCCAATTGTTTCACTGAATAGTGTTGTTTGTGTCTCTCTGCTGCAAGAGGGGATGATGGTCTTCTCACTTCTTTTTTTTCTGATATTTAACTGTTAGCCTAGAGGGTTTCCTCTGTACTTTAACTGCTAGCCACAAAGTTTGAGAATTCATTTTATGCTCAATTTTGGAGTGAATTGATTGGCTACAGTCACCTGCATTAGAAGCTGAAGTTAAGAGCAAACTTGTAGTACTGCGTTTTATTCTTCGTTTAAGTTCAATTTAGCAGTTTTAAAAGTACTGTACTTTATTTTTTCTATTACCTAATTGTTTCACTGAATAGTGTGCTGTGTGTCTCTATGCTGTAGGAGGGGGTGGTGGTCTTCTCTCTTTTTTGTTATCTGATATTTAGCTGTAAGCATAGAGGGTATCCACTGTACTTTAAGTGCTAGCCAAAAAGTTTGAAAATTCATTTTATGCTCAATGTCTGAGTGACTTGGGTGGCTACAATCACCTGCATTAGAAGCTGAAGTTAAGTGCAAACATGCTGTACTTTGTTTTATTCTTCTGTTAAGTGCAAACTTGTAGTTTTAAAAGTACTGTATTTTATTTTTTTTGTTACCTACTTGTTTCACTGAATAGTGTGCTGTGTGTTTCTCTGTTGTAAGAGGGGGTGGTGGTCTTCTCACTTCTTTCTTCTCTGATATTTATCTATTAGCCTAAAGGGTTTCCTCTGTTCTTTAAGTACTAGCCACAAAGTTTCAGAATTCATTTTCTGCTCAATTTCTGAGTGACTTGTTTGGCTACAATCACCTGCATTAAATGCTGCAGTTAAGTGCAAACTTGCAGTACTGTTTTTATTCTTCTGTTAAATGCAAACTTGCAGTTTTAAAAGTACTGTATTTTATTTTTTCTGTTATGTAATTGTTTCACTTAATAGTGTGCTGAGTGTCTCTCTGCTGTAAAAGGGTTTGGTGGCCTTCTCACTTTTTTGCTATCTGATATTTAACTGTTAGCCTAGAGGCTTTCCTTTGTACTTTAAGCGCTAGCCACAAAGTTTGTGAATTCATTGTATACTCAATTTCTGAGTGACTTGTTTGGCTTCTGTCACCAGCATTAGGAGCTGAAGTTAAGTGCAAACTTGCAGTACAATGTTTTATTCTTCTGTTAAGTGCAAGCTTGCAGTTTTACAAGTACTTTATTTTATTTTTTCTGTTACCTAATTATTTCACTGAATAGTGTGCTGTGTGTCTCTCTGCTGTAAGAGGGGGTGGTGGTCTTCTCACTTCCTTGTTATCTGATATTTAACTGTTATCCTCAAGGGTTTCATCTGTACTTTAAGTGCTAGCCCCAAAGTTTGAGAATTCATTTTTTGCTCAATTTCTGAGTGACTTGGTTGGCTACAATAATCTGCATTATTAGCTGAAGTTAAATGCAAACTTGCAGTGCTGTGTTTTATTCTTCTGTTAAGTAAAAACTTGCAGTTTTAAAAGTACTGTTTTTTTTCTGTTACCTAATTGTTCATTAAATAGTGTGCTGTGTGTCTCTCTGCTGTAAGAGGGTGTGGTGGTCTTCTCACTTCTTTGTAATCTGATATTTAACTTTTACCCTAGAGAGACTCTTCTGTACTTTAAGTGCTAGCCAAAAAGTTTGAGAACTCATTTTATGTTCAATTTCTGAGTGACTTATTTCGCTACAATCACCTGCATTAGAAGCTGAAGTTCAGTACAAACTTGCAATACAATGTTTTATTCTTCTGTTAAGTGCAAGCTTGCAGTTTTAAAAGTACTGTATTTTATTTTTTCTGTTACCTAATTATTTCACTGAATAGTGTGCTGTGTGTCTCTGTGCTGTAAGAGGGGGTGGTGGTCTTCTCACTTCCTTGTTATCTGATATTTAACTGTTAGCCTCGAGGGTTTCATCTGTACTTTAAGTGCTAGCCACAAAGTTTGAGAATTCAGTTTTTGCTCAATTTCTGAGTGACTTGGTTGGCTACAATAATCTGCATTATTAGCTGAAGTTAAATGCAAACTTGCAGTGCTGTGTTTTATTCTTCTGTTAAGTAAAAACTTGCAGTTTTAAAAGTACTATTTTTTTCTGTAACCTAATTGTTCATTAAATAGTGTGCTGTGTGTCTCTCTGCTGTAAGAGGGTGTGGTGGTCTTCTCACTTCTTTGTAATCTGATATTTAACGTTTTCCCTAGAGGGACTCTTCTGTACTTTAAGTGCTAGCCAAAAAGTTTGAGAACTCATTTTATGTTCAATTTCTGAGTGACTTATTTCGCTACAATCACCTGCATTAGAAGCTGAAGTTCAGTACAAACTTGCAGTTCTGTGTTTTATTCTTCTAAGTGTAACTTGCAGTTTTAAAAGTACTGTATTTTATTTTTTCTGTTACCTAATAGTTTCACCGAATAGTGTGCTGTGTGTCTCTCTGCTGCAAGAGGGAGTGGTGGTCTTCTCACTTCTTTGTTATCTGATATTTAACTGTTAGCCTAGAGAGTTTCCTCTGTATTTTAAGAGCTAGCCACAAAGTTTGAGAATTCATTTTATGCTCAATTTGTGAGTATCTTGTTTGTCTACAGTCACCTGTGTTAGAAGCTGAAGTTAAGTGCAAACGTGCAGTACCATGTTTTATTCTTATGTTAAGTGCAAGCTTGCAGTTTTAAAAGTACTGTATTTTAATTTTTCTGTTACCTAATAGTTTCACTGAATAGTGTGCCATGTGTCTTGCTGCTCTAAGAGGGTGTGGTGGTCTTTCACTTCTTTGTTATCTGATTTTTAACTGTTAGCGTAAAGGGTTTCCTCTGTCCTTTATGTGCTAGCCACCATGTTTGAGAATGCATTTTATCTTCAAATTCTGAGTGAATTGGTTGGCTACAATCACCTGCATTAAAAGCTGAAGTTTAATGCAGACTTGCTGTACTGTGTTTTGTTCTTCTGTTAAGTGCAAACTTGCAGTTTTAAAAGTACTGTATTTTATTTTTTCTGTTACCTAATTGTTTCACTGAATAGTGTGCTGTGTGTCTCTCTGCTGTAACAGGGGGTGTTCTTCTCACTTCTTTGTTATCTGATATTTAAGTGTTAGCCTAGAGGGTTTTCTCTGTACTTGAAGTGCTAGCCACAAAGTTTGGGATGTCATTTTACGCTCAATTTCTGAGTGACTTGGTTAGCAACAATCACCAGCATTAGAAGCGGAAGATGAGTGCAAACTTGCAGTACTGTGTTTTATACTTCTAAGTGCAAACTTGCAGTTTTAAAAGTATTGTACTTTAATTTTTCTGTTACCTAATAGTTTCACTGACTAGTGTGCTGTGTGTCTTGCTGCTGTAAGAGGGCGTGGTAGTCTTCCCATTTCTTTGTTATCTGATTTTTAACTGTTAGCCTAAAGGGTTTCCTTTGTACTTTGTGACTTGTTTGGCTACTGTCACCAGCATTAGAAGCTGAAGTTAAGTGCAAACTTGCAGTACAATGTTTTATTCTTCTGTTAAGTGCAAGCTTGCAGTTTTAAAAGTACTGTATTTTATTTTTTCTGTTACTTAATTTTCGTCACTGAATAGTGTCCTGTGTGTCTTTCTGCTGTAAGAGGGCATGATAGTCTTCTCACCTCTTTTTTCTCTGGTATTTAACTGTTAGCCTAGATGGTTTCCTCTGTACTTTAAGTGCTAGCCACAATGTTTGAGAATTCATTTTATGTTCAATTTCTGAGTCACTTGGGGTGCTACAATCACTTGCAATTAATGCTGAAGTTAAGTGCAAACTTGCTGTACTGTATTTTAGCCTTCTATTATGTGTAAGTCTCACTTTTTCTTATCTGACGTTTAACTATTAGCCTAAAGGGTTTCCTCTGTACTTTAATTGCTAGCCACAAAGTTTCAGAATTCATTTAATGCTCAATTTCTGAGTGACTTGGTTGGCTACAATCACCTGCATTAGAAGCTGAAGTTAAGTGCAAACCTGCAGAATTATTTTTATCCTTCTGTCAAGTGCAAACTTGCAGTTTTAACAGTACTGCATTTTATTTTTTTCTGTTACGTAATTGTTTCACTGAATAGTGTGCTGTGTGTCTCTCTGCTGTAATACGGGGTGGTGGCCTTTTCACTTCTTTGCTATCTGATATTTAACTGTTAGCCTAGAGAGTTTCCTTTGTACTTTAAGTGCTAGCCACAAAGTTTGAGAATTCATTGTATGCTCAATTTTTGAGTGACTTGTTTGGCTATAGTCACCAGCATTAGAAGCTGATGTTAAGTGCAAACTTGCAGTACCATGTTTTATTCTTCTGTTAAGTGCATGCTTGCAGTTTTAAAAGTACTGTATTTTATTTTTTCTGTTACCTAATTGTTTCAATGAATAGTGTGCTGTGTGTCTTGCTGCTGTAAGAGGGTGTCACAGTCTTCTCACCTCTTTGTTCTCTGGTATTTAACTGTTAGCCTAGATGGTTTCCTTTGTGCTTTAAGTGCTAGCCACAATGGTTGGGAATTCATTTTATGTTCAATTTCTGAGTGACTTGGTTGTCTACAGTCACCTGCATTAGAAGCTGAAGTTTAGTGCAAACTTGCCATACTGTGTTTTATTCTTCTAAGTGCAAACTTGCAGTTTTAAAAGTACTGTATTTTATTTTTTCTGTTACCTAATAGTTTCACTGAATAGTGTGCTGTGTGTCTCTCTGCTGCAAGAGAGAGTGGTGGTCTTCTCACTTCTTTGTTATTTGATATTCAACTGTTAGCCTAGACGGTTTTCTCTGCACTTTAAGTGCTAGCCACAAAGTTTGAGAAATCATTTTATACACAATTTGTGAGTGGGTTGATTTGCTACAACCACCTGCATTAGAAGCTGAAGTTAAGTACAAACTTACAGTTCTGTTTTATTCTCCTGTTAAGTGCAAATTTGAGGTTTTAAAAGTACTGTATTTTATTTTTTCTGTTACCTAATTTTTTCACTGAATATTGTGCTGTGTGTCTCTCTGCTGTAAGAGGGGGTAGTGGTCTCACTTCTTTGTTTTCTGATATTTAACTGTTAGCTTAGAGGTTTCCTCTGTACTTTAAGTGTTAACAAAAAAGTTTGAGAATTCATTTTATGCTCAATTTCTGAGTAACTTGGTTGGATACAATCACCTGCATTAGAGGCTGAAGTTAAGTGCAGACTTGCAGTACTGTGTTTTATTCTTCTGTTAAGTTCAAACTTGCAGTTTTAAAAGTACTATATTTTATTTTTTCTGTTACATACTTTTTCACTAAATAGTGTGCTTTTTGTCTCTTTGCTGTAAGAGGGGATGGTGGTCTTCTCACTTCTTTGTTATCTGATATTAAGCTGTTTTCCTATTGAGTTAAATCTGTGCTTTAAATGCTACCCACAAAGTTTGAGAATTCATTATATGCTCAATTTCTGAGCAACATGTTTTGCTACAGTCACCTGCATTAGAGGCTGAAGTTAAGTGCAGACTTACAGTACTGTGTTTTATTCTTCTAAGTGAAAACTTGCAGTTTTAAAAGTACTGTATTTTATTTTTTTCTGTTACCTAATTGTTTCACTGAATAGTGTGCTGTGTGTCTCTCTGCTGTAAGAGGGGGTGGTGGTCTTCTCACTTCTTTGTTATCTGATATTAAACTGTTAGCCTAGAGGGTTTCCTCTGTACTTTAAGTTCTAGCCACAAAGTGTGAATTCATTTTATGCTCAATTTCTGAGTGACTTCATTGGCTTCAATTACCTGCATTAGAAGCTGAAGTTAATTGCAAACTTACAGTACTGCATTTTTTTCTCCTGTTAAGTGCAAACTTGCAGTTTTAAAAGTACTGTATTTTATTTTTTCTGTTACCTAATTCTTTCACTGAAAAGTGTGCTGTGTGTGTCTCTCTGCTGTAAGAGGGGGTAGTGGTCTCACTTCTTTGTTTTCTGATATTTAGCTGTTAGCTTAGAGGTTTCCTCTGTACTTTAAGTGTTAGCAAAAAAGTTTGAGAATTCGTTTTATGCTCAATTTCTGAGTAACTTGGTTGGATACAATCACCTGCATTAGAGGCTGAAGTTAAGTGCAGACTTGCAGTACTGTGTTTTATTCTTCTGTTAAGTTCATACTTGCAGTTTTTAAAGTACTATATTTTATTTTTTCTGTTACATAATTTTTCACTAAATAGTGTGCTTTTTGTCTCTTTGCTGTAAGAGGGGATGGTGGTCTTCTCACTTCTTTGTTATCTGATATTAAGCTGTTTTCCTGTTGAGTTAAATCTGTGCTTTAAATGCTAGCCACAAAGTTTGAGAATTCATTATATGCTCAATTTCTGAGCAACATGTTTTGCTACAGTCACCTGCATTAGAAGCTGAAGTTAATTGCAAACTTACAGTACTGCGTTTTATTCTTCTGTTAAGTGCAAACTTGCAGTTTTAAAAGTACTGTATTTTATTATTTCTGTTACCTAATTGTTTCACTGAAGGGTGTGCTGTGTCTCTCTGCTGTAAGATGAGGTGGCGGTCTTTTCACATCTTTATCTGATATTGAACTGTTAGCCTAGAGGGTTTCCTCTGTACTTTAAGTGTTAGCCACAAAGTTTGAGAATTCATTTTATACTCAGTTTCTGAGAGACATAGTTGGCTACAATCATCTGCATTAGAAGCTGAAGTTAAGTGTAAACTTCCAGTACTGGTTTATTCTTCTGTTAAATGCAAACTTTCAGTTTTATAAGTACTATATATTTTTTTATGTTACCTAATTGTTTCACTGAATAGTGTGATGTGTGTCTCTGCTGTAAGAGGAGGGTGGTGGTCTCTCCAATTCTTTATTTGATATTTAACTGTTAGGCTAAAGGGTTTCCTCTCTACTTTAAGTGCTAGCCAAAACATTTGAGAATTCATTTTATGCTCAAATTCTGAGTGACATTTTTGACTACAGTCACCTGCATTAGAAGCTGAAGTTAAGTGCAAACTATCCATACTGTGTTTTATTCTTCTCTTAAGTGCAAAGTTGCAGTTTTAAAAGTACTGTATTTTAGTCTTTTCTGTTACCTAATTGTTTCACTGAATATTGTGCTGTGTGTTTCTCTGCTGTAAGAGGGGGTGGTGGTTTTCTCACTTCTTTCTTATCTGATATTTATCTATTAGCCTAAAGGGTTTCCTCTTTACTTTAAGTACTAGCCACAAAGTTTGAGAGTTCATTTTATGCTCAATTTCTGAGTGACTTTATTGGCTACTATCACCTGCATTAGATGCTGAAGTTAAGTGCAAACTTGCAGTACTGTTTTTATTCTTCTGTTAAATGCAAACTTGCAGTTTTAAAAGTACTGTATTTTATTTTTTCTGTTATGTAATTGTTTCACTTAATAGTGTGCTGAGTGTCTCTCTCCTGTAAGAGGGGGTGGTGGCCTTATCACTTCTTTGCTATCTGATATTTAACTGTTAGCCTAGAGGGTTTCCTTTGTACTTTAAGAGCTAGCCACAAAGTTTGAGAATTCATTGTATACTCAATTTCTGAGTGACTTTGACTACTGTCACCAGCATTAGAAGCTGAAGTTAATTGCAAACTTGCAGTACAGTGTTTTATTCTTCAGTTAAGTGCAAGCTTGCAGTTTTAAAAGTACTGTATTTTATTTTTTCTGTTACCTAATTGTTTCACTGAATAGTGTCCTGTTTGTCACTCTGCTGTAAGAGGGCATGATAGTCTTCTCACCTCTTTGTTATTTGATATTTAACTGTTAGCCTAGAGGGTTTCCTCTGTACTTTAAGTGCTAGTCACAATGTTTGAGAATTCCTTTTATGTTCAATTTCTGAGTGATTTGGGGTGCTACATTCACTTGCTATAGAAGCTGAAGTTAAGTGCAACTTGCTGTACTGTATTTTAGCCTTCTGATATGTGTAAACTTTCAGTTTTAAAAGTGCTGTATTTTATTTTTCCTCTTACCTAATTATTTCACTGAATAGTGTGTTGTGTGTCTCTCTGCTGTAAGAGGGGGTGGCGGTCTTCTCACTTCCTTGTTATCTGATATTTAACTGTTAGCCTCAAGGGTTTCCCCTGTACTTTAAGTGCTAGCCACAAAGTTTGAGAATTCATTTTATGCTCAATTTCTGAGTGACTTGGTTAGCTACAATCACCAGCATTAGAAGCAGAAGTTGAGTGCAAACTTGCAGTACTGTGTTTTATACTTCTAAGTACAAACTTGCAGTTTTAAAAGTACTGTACTTTATTTTTTCTGTTACCTAATTCTTTCACTGAATAGTGTCCTGTGTGTCTCTCTGCTGTAAGAGGGTGTGGTGGTCTTCTCACTTGTTTGTAATCTGATATTTAACTGTAAGCCTAGAGCATTTCTTCTGTACTTTAAGTGCTAGCCAAAAAGTTTGAGAACTCATTTTATGTTCAATTTCTGAGTGACTTATTTCGCTACAATCACCTGCATTAGAAGCTGAAATTCAGTACAAACTTGCAGTTCTAAGTGTAACTTGCAGTTTTAAAAGTACTGTATTTTATTTTTTCTGTTACCTAATAGTTTCACAAAATAGTGTGCTGTGTGTCTCCCTGCTGCAAGAGGGAGTGGTGGTCTTCTCACTTCTGTGTTATCTGATATTTTACTGTTAGCTTAGAGGGTTTCCTCTGTATTTTAAGAGCTAGCCACAAAGTTTGAGAATTAATTTTATGCTCAATTTCTGAGTGACTTGTTTGGCTACATTCACTTGCTTTAGGGACTGAAGTTAAGAGCAAACTTGCAGTACTGTGTTTTATTCTTCTAGCTGCAAACTTGCAGTTCTAAAAGTACTGTGTTTTATTTTTTCTGTTACCTAATTGTTTTACTGAATAGTGTGCTGTGTGTCTCTCTGCTGTAAGAGGGGGTGGTGGACTTCTCACTTCTTTGTTATCTGATATTTAACTGTTAGCCTGGAGGGTTTACTCTGTGCTTTAAGTGCTATCCACAAAGTCTGAGAATTCATTATATGCTAAATTTCTCAGTGACTTGTTTTGCTACAGTCACCTGCATTAGAAGTTGAAGTTAAGTGTAAACTTGCAGTTCT
>NC_056737.1:1697056354-1697186549 GCF_019279795.1 Protopterus annectens | reverse complement strand
TTTTGGTAAAATATTTCTTTGTTTATCTGTTTTTTTTAATTTAAAAATTTTTTTTTTTTAAAGCCTGGGGGGGGAAATGGTTTCCCTTCTTTTTTATTTTTTAATTTTCCCTGGGGCCCAAACCCCACAAAGTTTGAGAATTCATTTTATGCTTAATTTCTGAGTGACTAGGTTGGCTACAATCACCCGCATTAGAAGCTGACGTTAAGTGCAGACATGCAGTACTGTGTTTTATTCTTCTGTTAAGTGCAAGCTTGTAGTTTCAAAAGTGCTATATTTTTTTTCTGTTACCCAGTTGTTTCACTGAATAGTATGCTGTGTGTCTCTCTCTTCTGTAAGAGGGGTTGGTAGTCTTCTCACTTCCTTGTTATCCAATATTTAACTGTTAGCCTAGAGGATTTCCTCTGTACTTTAAGTGGTAGCCACAATGTTTGAGAATTCATTTTATGTTCAATTTCTGAGTGACTTGGTTGGCTACAATCACCTGCATTAGAAGCTGAAGTTAAGTGCAAACTTGCCGTACTGTGTTTTATTCTTCTAAGTGCAAACTTGCAGTTTTAAAAGTGCTGTATTTTATTTTATCTGTTACCTAATTGTTTCACTGAATAGTCTGCTGTGTGTATCTCTGCTATAAGAGGGGTGGTGGTCTTTTCACTTGTTTGTTATCTAATATTTAACTGTTAGCCATACAGGGTTTACTCTGTACTTTAAGTGCTAGCCATAAAGTTTGAGAATTCATTTTATGCTCAATTTTTGAGTGACTTGGTTGGCTATAATCACCTGCATTAGAAGCTGAAGTTAAGTGCAAACATGCAGTACTCTGTTTTATTCTTCTGTTAAGTGCAAACTTGTAGTTTTAAAAGTACTGTATTTTATTTTTTCTGTTACCTAATTGTTTCACTGAATAGTGTGCTGTGTGTCTCTCTGCTGTAAGAGAGGGTGGTGGTCTTCTCACTTCTTTGTTATCTGATATTTAACTATTTGTCTTGAGGATTTCCTCTGTAGTTTAAGTGCTAGTCACAAAGTTTGAGAATTCATTTTATACTCAATTTCTAAGTGACATTGTTGGCTACAATCACCTGCATTATAGGCTGAAGTTAAGTGCAAACTTGCAGTACTGTGCTTTGTTCTTCTGTTAAGTGCAAACTTGCAGTTTCAAAAGTACTATATTTTATTTTTTCTGTTACCTATTTGTTTCACTGAATAGTGTGCTATGTGTCTATCTGCTGTAAGAGGGCGTGGTGGTCTTCCCACTTCTTTGTTATCTGATATTTAACTGTTAGCCTAGAGGATTTCCTCTGTACTTTAAGTGCTAGCCACAAAGTTTCAGAATTCATTTTATGCTCAATTTTTGAGTGAATTGGTTGGCTACAATCACCTGCATTAGAAGCTGAAGTTAACTGGAAACTTGCAGTACTGTGATGTATTCTTCTGTTAAGTGCAAACTTGTAGCATTAAAAGTACTGTATTTTATTTTTTCTGTTACCTAATTGTTTCACTGAATAGTGTACTGTTTGTCTTTCTGCTGTAAGCGGGGGTGGTGGTCTTCTCAATTCTTTGTTATCTGATAATTAACTGTTAGCCTGGAGGGTTTCCACTTCCTTTAATTGCTAGTCACAAAGTTTGAAAATTCATTTTATGCTCAATTTCTGAGTGACTTGTTTCGCTACAATCACCTGCATTAGGAGCTGATGTTAAGTGCAAACATGCAGTACCATGTTTTATTCTTCTGTTAAATGCAAGCTTGCAGTTTTAAAAGTACTGTATTTTATTTTTTCGGTTACCTAATTTTTTCACTGAATAGTGTGCTGTGTGTGTCTCTCTTCTGTAAGAGGGCGTGGTGGTCTTCTCAAGTCTCTGTTATCTGATATGAACTGTTAGCCTAGATGGTTTCCTCTGTACTTTAAGTGCTAGCCACAACATTTGAGAATTAATTTTATGTTTAATTTCTGAGTGACTTGGTTGGCTATAATCACCTGCATTAGAAGCTGAAGTTAATTGCAGATTTGCAGTACTGCGTTTTATTGTTATAAGAGCAAACTTACAGTTTTAAAAGTGCTGTATTTTATTTTTTCGGTTACCTAATTGTTTCACTGAATAGTGTGCTGTGTGTCTCTGTGCTGTAGGAGGGGCTGATGGTCTTCTCACTTCTTTCTTATCTGATATTTAACTATTAGCCTAAAGGATTTCCTCTGTACTTTAACTGCTAGCCACAAAGTTTGAGAATTCATGTTATGCTCAATTTCTGAGTGACTTGGTTGGCTACAATCACCTGCATTTGTGGCTGAAGTAAATTGCAAACTTGCAGTACTTTTTTTATTCTTCTCTTAAGTGCAAACTTGCAGTTTAAAAAGTACTGTATTTTATTTTTTTTTGTTATGTAATTGTTTCACTGAATAGTGTGCTGTGTGTCTCTCTGCTGTAACAGGGGGTGGTGGCTTTCTCACTTTTTATCTGATATTTAACTTTTAGCCTGGAGGGTTTCCTCTGTACTTTAAGTGCTATCCACAAAGTTTGAGAATTCATTTTATGCTCAATTTCTGAGTGACGTCTTTGGCTACAGTCACCAGCATTAGAAGCTAAAGTTAATGCAAACTTGCAGTACAATGTTTTATTCTTCTGTTAAGTGCAATCTTGCAGTTTTAAAAGTACTGTATTTTATTTTTTCCTGTTCCCTAATTGCTTCACGGATTAGTGTCCTGTGTGTCTCTCTGATGTAAGAGGGCACGGTGGTCTTCTCACTTCTTTGTTATCTGATATTTAACTGTTAGCTTAGAGGGTTTCCTCTGTACTTTAAGTGCTAGCCACAATGTTTGAGAATTCATTTTATGTTCAATTTCTGAGTGAGTTGGTTGGCTACAATCACCTGCATTAGAAGCTGAATTTAAGTGCAAACTTGCCGTACTGTGTTTTATTCTTCTAAGTGCAAACTTGCAGTTTTAAAAGTGCTGTATTTTATTTTTTCTGTTACCTAATTGTTTCACTGAATAGTGTGCTGTGTGTCTCTGTGCTGTAAGAGGGGGAGGTGGTCTTCTCACTTTTTTGTTATCTGATATTTAATGATTACCCTTAAGGGTTTCCTCTGTACTTTAAGTGTTAGCCACATAGTTTGAGAATTAGTTTTATGCTCAATTTCTGAATTACTTTGTTGGCTACAATCACATGCATTAGAGGCTGAAGTTGTGCAAACTTGCAGTACTGTGATTTATTCTTCTAAGTGCAAACTTGCAGCTTTAAAAGTACTGTATTTGATTGTTTCTGTTACCTAATTGTTTCACTGAATAGTGTGCTATGTGTCTCTCTGCTGTAAGAGGGGGTTGTTGTCTTCTCACTTCTTTGTTATTTGATATTTAACTGTTACCCTAGAGGGTTCTTTATGTACTTTAAGTGCTAGCCACAAAGTTTGAGAATTCATTTTATGCTTAATTTCTGAGTGACTAGGTTGGCTACAACCACCCGCATTAGAAGCTGAAATTAGGTGCAGACATGCCGTACTGTGTTTTATTCTTCTGTTAAGTGCAAACTTGTAGTTTTAAAAGTACTGTATTTTATTTTTTTGTTACCTAATTGCTTCACTGAAGAGTGTGCTATGTGTCTCTCTGCTGTAAGAGGGGGTGGTTGTCTTCTCACGTCTTTATTATTTGATATTTAACTGTTAGCCTAGAGGGTTCTTTATGTACTTTAAGTGCTAGCCACAAAGTATGAGAATTAATTTTATGCTCAATTTCTGAGTGACTAGGTTGGCTACAATCACCTGCATTATAGGCTGAAGTTAAGTGTAAACTTGCAGTACTGTGCTTTATTCTTCTGTTAAGTGCAAACTTGCAGTTTCAAAAGTGCTATATTTTATTTTTTCGGTTACCTAATTGTTTCACTGAATAGTGTGTTATGTGTCTATCTGCTGTAAGAGGGGCTGGTGGTCTTCCCACTTCTTTGCTATCTGATATTTAACTGTTAGCCTAGAGGATTTCCTCTGTACTTTAAGTGCTAGCCACAACATTTGAGAATTACTTTTATGTTCAATTTCTGAGTGACTTGGTTGACTACAATCACCTGCATTAGAAGCTGAAGTTAAGTGCAGTACTGTGTCTTATTCTTCTGTTAAGTGCAAATTTGCAGTTTTAAAAGTACTGTATTTCATTTTTTCTGTTACCTAATTGTTTCACTGAATAGTGTGCTCTGTGTCTGTCTGCTGTTAGAGGCGGTGGTGAACTTTTCACGACTTTGTTATCTGATATTTAACTGTTAGCCTAGAGAGTTTCTTCCGTACTTTAAGTGCTAGCCACAACGTTTGAGAATTCATTTTATGCTCAGTTTCTGAGAGACTTGTTTGGCTACAGTCACCTGCATTAGAAGCTAAAGTTAAGTGCAAACTTGCAGTACCGTGTTTTATTGGGTTCGTATCACATTATTGAAAGCCGATAACGTTGAATGCCACAATGTCGAAACCTATACAGCGAACGCTTATAATAGCGAAGCTGCAGAACATCAAATTCTTTCCTAGGGAAAGAATTTGGTTGTCCGTTTCTGTCGCTTCGGTATTTTTAGCACTATGGTGGAAAGTCACGGGGGTTTAGGTAAGTGTGTGGTTGTGTGGACGTTAGGTTTAGGGCACTGGTTCCATAAGTTAGGATTAGGGCACTGGTGAGGTGAGTGTGCAATAGTGACAGAGTTTAGGGTTATGGGCAGGTTAAGTGACTTAGGATTAGGGCGCGGGTAAGGTGAGTGTGCTATAGTGACGGTCCTTAGGGTTAGGGTTGGGTTTAGGTAAGTGAATAGATAGTAGTGTTTGTATAGTTTAGTGTATGGTTAGATGTATGATTTTAAGTGTAAGTGTGTGGAATGCAGTTTTTTTGTGTGCCTTTGTTATGTGAATGTGTTTTGGAATAGCTAATTTTTTCTCTGGGAAAAAAATTTGCTGTTCTGAATGTTCAATATTGTGTGCTTTAGATTATTTAGGTTCGATTAAATGGAGTTTGGTGTTTTCAGCTTTTGATGACGTGATATAAATGCATTTTATTCTACTGTTAAGTGCAAGCTTGCAGTTTTAAAAGTACTGTATTTTATTTTTTCTGTTACCTAATTGTTTCACTGAATAGTGTGCTGTGTGTCTTACTGCTGGAAGGGAGGGTGGTGGTCTTCTCACTTCTTTGTTATCTGATATTTAACTGTTAGCCTAGAGGGTTTCCACTGTACTTTAAGTGCTTGCCACAAAGTTTGAAAATTCATTTTATGCTCAATTTCTGAGAGACTTGGTTGGCTACAATCACCTGCACTAGAAGCTGAAGTTAAGTGCAAGCATGCAGCACTGTGTTTATTCTTCTGTTAAGTACAAACTTGTAATTTCAAATGTACTATATTTTATTTTTTCTATTACCCGATTTTTTCACTGAATAGTGTGCTGTGTGTCTCTCTGGTGTAAGAGGGGGTGGTGGTCTTCTCACTTCTTTCTTATCTGATATTTAACTATGAGCTTAAAGGGTTTCCTCTGTACTTTAAGTGCTAGCCACAAAGTTTGAGAATTCATTTTTTGCTCAATTTCTGAGTGACTTGGTTGGCTACAATCACCTGCATTAGAGACTGAAGTTAATTGCAAACTTGCATTACCATGTTTTATTCTTCTGTTAAATGCAAGCTTGCAGTTTTAAAAGTACTGTATTTTATTTTTTTTTGGTACCTAATTTTTTCATTGAATAGTGTGCTGTGTGTGTCTCTCTGCTGTAAGACGGAGTGGTGGTCTTCTCACTTCTTTGTTATCTGATGTTTAACTGTTAACCTAGAGTGTTTCCTCTGTACTTTAAGTGCTAGCCACAACATTTGAGAATTCATTTTATGTAAATTTCTGAGTGACTTGGTTGGCTACAATCATCTGCATTAGAAGCTGAAGTTAAGTGCAAATATGCAGTACTGTGTTTTATTCTTCTGTAAAGTGCAAACTTGTAGTTTTAAAAGTACTGCATTTTATTTTTTTCTGTTACCTAAGTGTTTCACTGAATAGTGTGCTGTGTGTCTCTCTGCTGTAAGAGGGCGTGGTGGTCTTCTCACTTCATTATCTGATATTTAACTGTTAGCTTAGAGGGTTTCCTCTGTACTTTAAGTGCTAGCCACAAAGTTCGAGAATTCATTTTATGTTCAATTTCTGAGTACCTTGGTTGGCTACAATCACCTGCATTAGAAGTTGAAGTTAATTGCAAACTTGCAGTATTGTGTTTTATTCTTGTGTTAAGTGCAAACTTGCAGTTTTAAAAGTACTGTATTTTATTTTTTATATACCTAATTGTTTCACTGAAGAGTGTGCTGTGTGTCTCTCTGCTGTAAGAGGGGGTCGTGGTCTTCCCACTTCGTTATCTGATATTTAACTGTTAGCCTAAAGGGTTTCCTCTGTACTTTAAGTGCTAGCCACAAAGTTCGAGAATTCATTTTATGTTCAATTTCTTAATACCTTGGTTGGCTACAATCACCTGCATTAGAAGCTGAAGTTATTTGCAAACTTGCAGTACTGTGTTTTATTTTTGTGTTAAGTGCAAACTTGCAGTTTTAAAAGTACTGTATTTTTTTTATGTTACCTAATTGTTTCACTGAAGAGTGTGCTGTATGTCTCTTGGCTGTAAGAGGGGGTCATGGTCTTCTCACTTCTCTCTTATCTGATATTTAACGAATAGCCTAAAGGGTTTCCTCTGTACTTTAAGTGCTAGCCACAAAGTTTGACAATTCATTTTATGCTCAATTTCTGAGTGACTTGCTTGGCTACAATCACTTGCATTAGAAGCTGAAGTTAAGTGCAGACATGCAGTACTGTGTTTATTCTTTTGATAAGTGCAAACTTGTAGTTTTAAAAGTACTGTATTTTATTTTTTTTACCTAATTGTTTCACTGAATATTGTGCTGTGTGTGTCTTTCTGCTGTAAGAGGGCGTGATGGCCTTCTCACTTCTCTCTCATCTGATATTTAACTACTAGCCTAAAGGGTTTCCTCTGTACTTTAAGTGCTAGCTGCAATGTTTGAGAATTCATTTTATGTTCAATTTCTGAGTGACTTGGTTGGCTACCATCACCTGAATAAGAAGCTGAAGTTTAGTGCAAACTTGCCGTACTGTGTTTTATTTTTCTGTTAAGTGCAACCTTTCAATTTTAAAAGTACTGTATTTTATTTTTTCTGTTACCTAATTGTTTTACTGAATAGTGTGCTTTGTATCTCTCTGCTGTAAGAGGGCATTGTGGTATTCTCACTTCTTTGTTATCTGATATTTAACTGTTAGCCTATAGGGTTTCCTCTGTACTTTAAGTGCTAGCCACAAAGTTTGAGAATTCATTTTACGCTTATTTCCTGAGTGACTTGGTTGGCTACAATCACCTGCATTAGAAGCTTAAGTTAATTGCAAACTTGCAGTACTGCATTTTATTCTTCTGTTAAGTGCAATCTTGCTTTTTTAAAAGTACTGTGTATTATTTTTTCTCTTAGCTAATTGTTTACTGAATGGTGTGCTGTGTGTCTCTCTGCTGTAAGACGGGATAGTGGTCTTCTCACTTTTTTGTTATCTGTTATTTAACTGTTAGCCTCGAGAGTTTTCTCTGTACTTTAAGTGCTAGCCACAAAGTTTGAGAATTCATTCTATGCTCATTTTCTAAGTGACTTGGTTGCCTACAATCACATGCATTAGAAGCTGAAGTTAATTTCAAACTTGCAGTACTGCATTTTATTCTTCTGTTAAGTGCAAACTTAATGTTCTAAAAGTACTGTATTTTATTTTTTCTGTTACCTAACTGTTTCACTGAAGAGTATGTTTTGTGTATTTCAAAACACCTTGCACAATCAATAGAGGTTAAGAAAACACACGACCAGCCAGTAATTCACCAGTATCTTATTTCCTTTATTTTCAGCGATCTGGTACCTCAGCAATTCGCCTTCAAGGATCACAATTAATTCAGTGCAAACATCACATTTATATACATACTCATTTAAACAATTAAATCTCCTAATTGATTAATTAAACAATGAAAAAACTTTTAAAGTGACCATAAACTGATTATAAACTTTTATAATATAAATATAAATATGAAATAAATAAATTAATTAATAAATAAATAAATGGATATATGAACGTGTCCTAAATATAAATAATTCATTAAGTACCTAATTCTTGATTCATGCCATTAGGCTTTAAGGTATGAAACTTAAAAATCATTCTAGTTTCAAGCTCCAGTAGTTTTACTACAATATCATCTCCCCTCTGAAGGAAGGGCTTTCCCAAAATACTGAATATTAAACTATTAAAAGAACCACTGTGTTTCTCTTGGAAGTGCTTAGCAACAGGGCTAACCAAATTTTGGTTCCTTATATCTTTTAGATGCTCTAAAATCCGTACCCTTACCATTCTTTTTGTTTGTCCTATATACCACATATTTTTACATGAACAGCCCAAAATATAAACCACCCCTGTTGATTTACAACTAAAATGATGTTTAGAAATAAAATTTACATCATTGATAACACTCAGGTTCCTAACCTTATCACAAATATTGCAAGAACCACAGGGATAGGTGCCTAACTTTGAAATTATGATATTCTCTTTCCTTTCTATTAAATTATTATTTAACAATTCCTTAAGATTTTCCCCTCTTTTGTATGAAAACGTGATATGTTTAGGGAATAAATGACAAATAGATTCATCATCACTGACTAAATACCACTATTTTCTGACCAATGACACTAGTTTATCAGAAAAAGCAGTAAACTTGGTTACATAAAAAAGCTTTTTCAACATCTTTATTCTGTTCCATGGTGAACTCTTCACGTCTAGATTCAGAATTTATCACATCTACTTTTTTTTCCAAGTAATTTATCCCTACATGCTAATAACTGTGTTTTATTGTAACCTCTTTCACCCAACCTCAACACAACTTTGTTCAATTCATTAGCTTTTTCACCAATGTTACTAGTGTGGTCAGAAATTCTCTTAAATTCACCATGAGGTAATGCCTTCAATAGATGACAGGATGCATGCTGGTCACATGCAAAAACATGTTAACTGAAGTAGATTTTCTAAAAGGCCTAAATCCTATATTTCCCCCATTTACAAATAGTGAGAGATCCAAAAAATTAATCTGTGTTCTATTTAACTCATAAGAAAAAGAAATATTATGCCCATTACTATTTAATACCTCAAAAAATTCAAAAAATTCAATTATATCTCCCCTACAGATGAAAATAAGATCATCTATAAAGTGCTGGTACAATATCACATTGTTCCTGAAAAAGTCAGTGGGATAAATGAATGTTTTTTCAAAAAAAAAACATATATATAACAGCGTATGAGGGCACAAAAGCTGCCCCCATCGCTGTGCCTTTCACCTGCAAAAAATAACTGTTGTTAAAGAAAAAATAATTATGGGTCAAACAAAAGTCTAATAAACTTACCAAAAAATTAGTTTTTGGCCCTTCACCCAACATATCAAAAATGGAATCCAGCCCCCATCTAATGTCTATGTTTGTATATAGTGATTTAACATCTGTAGTTACCCAATAATAATCTTGATGCCATTTGATTTGAGATATACTATTAATGAGATCTTGAGTATTGGAAATATGAGCTACTACCCTATGTAAGTATGCTTTCAGATGAAAATCTAAAAAAGTATTTACATTGTCCAAAAAGGAACCTATCCCCGAAACTATAGGCCTGCCAGGTGGTTTTTGTAGATTTTTATGTACTTTAGACAGAGCGTACAGAATGGGTATAGTAGGTTTTTTTATATGCATTCTACAAACATCTTTATGTTCAAAAAAACCCAAATGTTCTCCCTTTTTTAACAAAAATAATAATTCATCATTGAACATCTTGGTTGGCTCATATTTTAATTTCTTGTATTCCTCACCATTAGAAAGTAGAATATCAACCATCTCACAATAATCAAATTTGTTCATAACAACCCAATTCCCACCTTTATCAGCACATTTAAATATAAAATTAGATTTAAACTTTTTCAACTCCTTTAAAGCTTGCCATTAATTTTTACTGAAATTATGACATCTTTTTTCCTTACAAAATATTTTATATGCTGTTTCAATTTCCTTAAAAAGAACTTTAAAGAAAATTGAAATGGCAGGTACATTAATACTGGGTGTAAAATTATTGACATTTCTTAGATGTGGCACAGTCAATTTACCATAACCAGTGTTGTAAATATTTTCATGGTTTACTTGTGCATCATTTTCATACAAATCACACAACTCATGAAGGTCTAACCCATCATAATCATATATAGACAAATTCAAAAGGCTGTCATCTAAATCAGTGCAACAGACATTGAAATCGACACTTCCAGAAGCTGACTCATCTTCTCTTTTAAAATAAACTTTTAACAACAGCTTTCTAATGAAATCCTTGATTTCAAAATATATGTCAGCAAGAGAAGGAAAAAAAGTCGGTATAAATTTACTACCTTTAAACAAAACATTTTTCATATCATGAGTCAATTCCAAGTTAGATAAATTAATACACATTAGAGTCTCTATATCAGCATTTACTTGGCTAAAACCAGCTTCACGTACCAGTAAATTATTTGAAGCGGTTTCTTCCCTTCCTTCCATTTCTTCCCTTGTTCAAACTGTTCGTATGAAAGGAATCTCCTGTATTGGATGAAACTAAAGCACCATCAAGAACCTCAGCTGCGCTAACAGTCGCTGAAGTATCGGCAAAAGTTACATTTTTAGGAACATTCCTTTCCGTTGAAGACGCTGAAGACGCTGAAATGCCTCGTTGTCTCTGACTTCCATTCCTGACCTTTGACCTGCTACGCACAGGTTCTCGTTGCCATGAAAACAGTATGCCAGTCTCATAATCTTTCAAATCATGTATTAGCTTGTTACGCTTCCTCTGAATGATTTCTCCTTCTAGTTTACAGATTTTTTCATTCACTTTCAAAGTTTGCATCCTATAGCAGGACTCCCCCACCACCTCGTCCTGCAGATGCAAAATA
Organism: Protopterus annectens; assembly: GCF_019279795.1. Lineage (NCBI taxonomy): Eukaryota > Metazoa > Chordata > Ceratodontiformes > Protopteridae > Protopterus > Protopterus annectens. The sequence goes on along the minus strand of NC_056737.1, from coordinate 1,697,175,570 downwards.
TCCTTTTTTAACTTTTCATGAGCTCTTAAGTTACGTTTGATTAGAATACAAAGCCAGCTGATAGTACAAGAAAGAGAAGCCTGTTTCCACTCATCTAAGAGATCAGACTCCTCTTCAGAAAACTGTGTGGCAGGAAGTTTGTCAATACGCAAGCCCCTTGGAGTAATGTTTAAACTTACATATTTCTTCAAGAGGCGCGTATTCAAATACAAAGCTATTTCTTTAGTCATGAGTCTTTCCAGCTGTACAAACCGCCCATCTACATCACGATCAGTACCCACGTTCCAAAGATCCATAGTAGTATACTTTCTATCACATTCATTCATAATGTCGGAAAAAAGCATAGTTCCTGACAAAGCGCTCTGTTCAGAGCCTTCATTACCTTGCGACATAAGTGATATAAAAATGTAGGTAAGCTGGTGGAAAACCGGCAAAATAATCTATTTCAAAACACCTTGCACAATCAATAGAGGTTAAGAAAACACACGACCAGCCAGTAATTCACCAGTATCTTACTTCCTTTATTTTCAGCGATCTGGTACCTCGGCAATTCGCCTTCAAGGATCACAATTAATTCAGTGCAAACATCACATTTATATACATACTCATTTAAACAATTAAATCTCCTAATTAATTAATTAAACAATGAAAAAACTTTTAAAGTGACCATAAACTGATTATAAACTTTTATAATATAAATATAAATATGAAATAAATAAATAAATAAATAAATGGATATATGAACGTGTCCTAAATATAAATAATTCATTAAATACCTAATTCTTGATTCATGCCATTAGGCTTTAAGGTATGAAACTTAAAAATCATTCTAGTTTCAAGCTCCAGTAGTTTTACTACAATATCATCTCCCCTCTGAAGGAAGGGCTTCTTATGTTTTGTGTATATCTGCTGTAAGAGGGGGTGGTGGTCTTCTCACTTCTTTGTTATATGATATTTTACTATTAGCCTAGAGGGTTTCCTCTGTATTTTAAGTGCTAGCCACAAAGTTTCGGAATTCATTTTACGATCAATTTCTGAGTGGCTTGGTTGACTACAATCACCTGCATTAGAAGCTGAAGTTAAGTGCAAACATGCAGTACTGTGTTTTATTCTTCTGTTAAGTGCAAACATGTAGTTTTAAAAGTACTGTATTTTTATTTTTCTGTTACCTAATTGTTTCACTGAAGAGTGTGTTGTGTGTATCTCTGCTGTAAGAGGGGGTGGTGGTATTCTCACTTCTTTGTTATCTGAGATTTAACTGTTAGCCTAGAGGGTTTCTTCTGTACTTTAAGTGCTAGCCACAATGTTTGAGAATTCATTTTATGTTCAATTTCTGAGTGACTTTGTTGGCTACAATCACCTGCATTAGAAGCTGAAATGAGGTGCAAACATGCAGTACTGTGTTTTATTCTTCTGTTAAGTGCAAACTTGCAATTTTAAAAGCACTGTATTGTATTTTTTCTGTTACCTAATTGTTTCACTGAGTAGAGTGCTTTGTGTCTCTCTGCTGTAAGAGGGCATTGTGGTGTTCTCACTTCTTTGTTATCTTATATTTAACTGTTAGCCTAGACGGTTTCCTCTGTAGTTTAAGTGATAGCCACAAAGTTTGAGAATTCATTTTATGCTCAATTTTTGAGTGACTTGGTTGGCTACTATCAACTGCATTAGAAGCTGAAGTTAATTGCAAACTTGCAGTACTGCATTTTATTCTTCTGTTAAGTGCAAACTTGCTTTTTAAAAGAACTGTATTTTATTTTTTTCTCTTATCTAATTGTTTCACTGAATAGTGTGCTGTGTGTCTCTCTGCTGTAGGACAGGGTGGTGTTTTCACTTTTATGTTATCTGATATTTAACTGTTAGCCTAGAGGGTTTCCCCTGTTCTTTAAGTGCTAGCCACAAAGTTTGAGAATTAATTGTATGCTCATTTTCTGAGTGACTTGGTTGCCTACAATCAACTGCATTAGAAGCTGAAGTTAATTTAAAACTTGCAGTACTGCATTTTATTTTTCTGTTAAGTGCAAACCTGCAGTTTTAAAAGTACTGTATTTTATTTTTTCTGTTACCTAATTGTGTCACTGAATAGTGTGCTGTGTGTATCTCTGGTGTAAGAGGGGGTGGTGGTCTTCTCACTTATTTGTTATCTGATATTTAACCGTCAGCCTAGGGGGTTTCCTCTGTAGTTTAAGTGACAGCCACAAAGTTGGAGAATTCATTTTATGCTCAATTTCTGAGTTACATGGTTGTCTACTATTACCTGCATTAGAAGCTGAAGTTAATTGCAAACTTTCAGTACTGTGTTTTATTATTCTGTTAAGTGCAAACTTGCAGTTTTAAAAGTAGTGTATATTATTTTTTCTGTTACCTAATTATTTCACTAAATAGTGTGCTGTGTGTCTCTCTGCTCTCTTGAGAGGGTGGTGCTCTTCTCACTTCTTTGTTATTTGATATTTAACTGTTAGCCTAGTGGGTTTACTCTGTACTTTAAGTGCTAGCCACAAAGTTTGACAATTCATTTTATGCTCATTTCCTGAGTGACTTGGTTGCCTACAATCACCTGCATTCGAAGCTGAAGTTAATTGCAAACATGCAGTACTGCATTTTATTCTTCTGTTAAGTGCACGCTTGCTTTTTTAAAAGTACTGTATTTTATTTTTCTCTTACCTAGTTGTTTCACTGAATAGTGTGCTGTGTCTCTCTCTGCTCTTTTGAGAGGGTGGTGGTCTTCTCACTTCTTTGTTATCTGATATTTAACTGTTAGCCTAGCGGGTTTCCTCTGTACTTTAAGTTCTAGCCACAAAGTTTGAGAATTCATTTTAGGCTCAATTTCTGAGTGACTTGGTTAGCTAAAATCACCTGCATAAGAAGCTTAAGTTAACTGCAAACTTGCAGTACCATGTTTTTTTTTTCTGTTAAGTGCAAACCTGCAGTTTTAAATATACTGTATTTTATTTTTTCTGTTACCTTAATGTTTCACAGAATAGTGTGCTGTGTGTCTCTCTGCTGTAAGAGGGGGTGGTGGTCTTTTCACTTCTTTGTCATCTGATATTTAACTTTTAGCCTAAAGGGTTTCCTCTGTTTCTTCCGTACTTTAAGTGCTAGACACAAAGTGTAGAATTCATTTTAGTCTCAATTTCGGAGTGAATTGGTTGGCTGCAATCACCTGCAATAGAAGCTGAAGTTAAGTGCAAACTTGCAGTACTGTTGTTTATTCTTCTGTTAAGTGCAAACTTGCAGTTTTACAAGTACTGTATTTTTTCTGTTACCTAATTGTTTCACTGAATAGTGTGCTGTGTTTCTTTCTGCTGTAAGAGGGGTGGTGGTCTTCTCACTTCTTTGTTATCTGATATTTAACTGCTAGCCTAGCGGGTTTCCTCTGTACTTTAATTGCTAGCCTTAAAGTTTGAGAATTCATTTTATGCTCAATTTCTGAGTGAATTGGTTGGCTTCAATTACCTGCATTAGAAGCTGAAGTTAATTGCAAACTTGCAGTACTGCATTTTATTCTTCTGTTAAGTGCAAACTTGCAGTTTTAAAAGTACTGTATTTTATTATTTCTGTTACCTAATTGTTTCACTGAAGAATGTGCTGTCTCTCTCTGCTGTAAGAGGGGGTGGTGGTCTTCTCACTTCATTTGTTATTTGATATTTAACTATTAGCCTAGAGGGTTTCCTCTGTACTTTAAGTGCTAGCCACAAAGTTTCAGAATTCATTTTATGCTCAAATTCTGAGTGACATTTTTGGCTACAGTCACCTGCATTAGAAGCTGAAGGTAAGTGCAAACTTGCAGTACCATGGTTTATTCTTCTGTTAAGTGCTAGCTTGCAGTTTTAAAAGTACTGTATTTTATTTTTTCTGTTACCTAATTGTTTAACTGAATAGTGTGCTGTGTGTCTCTCTGCTGTAAGAGGGTGTGGTGGTTTTCTCACTTCTTTATCTTATATTTAACTGTTAGCCTAGAGGGTTTCCTCTGTACTTTAAGTGCTAGCCACAATGTTTGAGAATTCATTTTATGTTCAATTTCTGAGTGACTTGGTTCGCTACAATCACCTGCATTTGAAGTTGAAATTAAGTGCAAACTTGCAGTACTGCATTTTATTCTTTTAAGTGCAAAGTTGCAGTTTTAAAAGTACTGTATTTTATTTTTTCTGTTACCTAAATGTTTCACTGAATAGTGTGCTGTTTGTCTCTCTACTGCAAGAGGGGTGGTGGTCTTCATACTTCTTTGTTATCTGATATTTAATTGTTAGCCTAGAGGGTTTCCTCTGTATTTTAAGTGCTAGCCACAAAGTTTGAGTATTTATTTTAGGCTCAATTTCTGAGTGACTTGGTTAGCTAAAATCACCTGCATAAGAAGCTGAAGTTAACTGCAAACTTGCAGTACCATGTTTTTTCTTCTGTTAAGTGCAAACCTGCAGTTTTAAAAGTACTGTATTTTATTTTTTCTGTTACCTTAATGTTTCACAGAATAGTGTGCTGTGTGTCTCTCTGCTGTAAGAGGGGGTGGTGGTCTTCTCACTTCTTTGTCATCTGATATTTAACTTTTAGCCTAAAGGGTTTCCTCTGTACTTTAAGTGCTAGACACAAAGTGTAGAATTCATTTTAGTCTCAATTTCGGAGTGACTTGGTTGGCTACAATCACCTGCAATAGAAGCTGAAGTTAAGTGCAAACTTGCAGTACTGTGGTTTATTCTTCTGTTAAGTGCAAACTTGCAGTTTTACAAGTACTGTATTTTTTCTGTTACCTAATTGTTTCACTGAATAGTGTGCTGTGTTTCTTTCTGCTGTAAGTTGGGTGGTGGTCTTCTCACTTCTTTGTTATCTGATCTTTACCTGCTAGCCTAGAGGGTTTCCTCTGTACTTTAATTGCTAGCCTCAAAGTTTGAGAATTTATTTTATGCTCAATTTCTGAGTGATTTGGTTGGCTTCAGTTACCTGCGTTAGAAGCTGAAGTTAATTGCAAACATGCAGTACTGCATTTTATTCTTCTGTTAAGTGCTAACTTGCAGTTTTAAAAGTACTGTATTTTATTATTTCTGTTACCAAATTGTTTCACTGAAGAATGTGCTATGTCTTTCTGCTGTAAGAGGGGTGGTGGTTTTCTCACTTCTTTGTTATTTGATATTCAACTATTAGTCTAGATGGTTTCTTCTGTACTTTAAGTGCTAGCCACAAAGTTTGAGAATTCATTTTATGCTCAAATACTGAGTGACATTTTTGGCTACAGTCACCTGCATTAGAAACTTGCAGTACCATGGTTTATTCTTCTGTTAAGTGCAAGCTTTCAGTTTTAAAAGTACTGTATTTTATTTTTTCTGTTACCTAATTGTTTAACTGAATAGTGTGCTGTGTGTCTCTCTGCTGTAAGAGGGTGTGGTAGTTTTCTCACTTCTTTTTTTATCTTATATTTAACTGTTGCCTAGAGGGTTTCCTCTGTACTTTATGTGCTAGCCACAAAGTTTGAGTATTTATTTTAGGCTCAATTTCTGAGTGACTTGGTTAGCTAAAATCACCTGCATAAGAAGCTGAAGTTAACTGCAAACTTGCAGTACCATGTTTTTTCTTCTGTTAAGTGCAAACCTGCAGTTTTAAAAGTACTGTATTTTATTTTTTCTGTTACCTAAATGTTTCACAGAATAGTGTGCTGTGTGTCTCTCTGCTGTAAGAGGGGGTAGTGGTCTTCTCACTTCTTTGTCATCTGATATTTAACTTTTAGCCTAAAGGGTTTCCTCTGTACTTTAAGTGCTAGACACAAAGTGTAGAATTCATTTTAGTCTCAATTTCGGAGTGACTTGGTTGGCTACAATCACCTGCAATAGAAGCTGAAGTTAAGTGCAAACTTGCAGTACTGTGGTTTATTCTTCTGTTAAGTGCAGACTTGCAATTTTAAAAGTACTGTATTTTTTTTCTGTTACCTAATTGTTTCACTGAATAGTGTGCTGTGTATCTTTCTGCTGTAAGAGGGGTGGCAGTCTTCTCACTTTTGTGTTATCTGATATTTAACTATTAGCCTAGATGGTTTCCTCTGTATTTTAAGTGCTAGCCACAAAGTCTGAGAATTCATTTTATGCTCAAATTCTGAGTGAATTGTTTGGCTTCAATTACCTGCATTAGCAGCTGAAGTTAATTACAAACTTGCAGTACTGCGTTTTATTCTTCTGTTAAGTGCAAACTTGCAGTTTTAAAAGTACTGTATTTTATTATTTCTGTTACCTAATTGTTTCAGTGAAGAATGTGCTGTCTCTCTGCTGTAAGAGGGGGTGATGGTCTTCTCACTTAATTTGTTATTTGATATTTAACTATTAGCCTAGAGGGTTTCCTCTGTACTTTAAGTGCTAGCCACAAAGTTTCAGAATTCATTTTATGCTGAAATTCTGAGTGACATTTTTGGCTGCAGTCACCTGCATTAGAAGCTGAAGGTAAGTGCAAACTTGCAGTACCATGGTTTATTCTTCTGTTAAGTGCAAGCTTGCAGTTTTAAAAGTACTGTATTTTATTTTTTTCTGTTACCTAATTGTTTAACTGAATAGTGTGCTGTGTGTCTCTCTGCTGTAAGAAGGTGTGGTGGTTTTCTCACTTCTTTGTTATCTTATATTTAACTCTTAGCGTAGAGGGTTTCCTCTGTACTTTAAGTGCTAGCCACATTGTTTGAGAATTCATTTTATGTTCAATTTCTGAGTGACTTGGTTCACTACAATTGCCTGCATTAGAAGTTGTAGTTAAGAGCAAACTTGCAGTACTGCATTTTATTCTTCTGTTAAGTGCAAAGCTGCTGTTTTAAAAGTAGTGTATTTAATTTTTTCTGTTACCTATTTTTTTCTCTGAATATTGTGCTGTCTGTCTCTCTGTTGTAATAGGGGCTGGTGGTCTTCTCACTTTTTTGTTATCTAATATTTAACTGTTAGCCTAGAGGGTTTTTTCTTTACTTTTAGGGCAAGGCACCCTATTTGAGAATTTATTTTATGTTCAGTTTCTGAGTGGCTTGATTGGCTACAATCACCTGCATTAGAAGCTGAAGTTAAGTGCAAACTTGCAGTACTGTTTAATTCTTCTAAGTGTAAACTTAAAGTTTTAAAAGTACTGTATTTTATTTTTTCTGTTACCTAATTCTTTCACTGAATAGTGTGCTGTGTGTCTCTCTGCAGTAAGAGGGGGTGGTGGTCTTTTTTCTTCTTTGTTATCTGATATTTAACTGATAGCCTGGAGGTTTCCTCTGTACTGTACTTGCTAGCAAAAAAGTTTCAGAATTAATTTCATGCTCAATTTCTGAGTGACTTGGCTGGCTACAGTAATCTGCATTAGTAGCTGAAGTTAAGTGCAAACTTGCAGTGCTGTGTTTTATTCTTCTGTTAAATGCAAACTTGCAGTTTTAAAAGAACTGTATTTTATTTTTTTATTACCTAATTGTTCATTAAATAGTGTGCTGTGCGTCTCTCTGCTGTAAGAGAGCGAGGTGGTATCCTCACTTCTTTACAATCTGATATTTAACTTTTAGCCTAGTGGGTTTCCTCTGTACTTTAAGTGCTAGCCAACAAGTTTGAGAAATCATTTTATGCTCAATTTCTGAGTGACTTAATTTGCTACAATCACATGTATTAGAAGCTGAAGTTACGTGCAAACTTGCAGTACCCTGTTTTATTCTTCTAAGTGAAAGCTTGCAGTTTTAAAAGTATTGTACTTTATTTTTTTCTATTACCTATGTTTTTCACAGAACAATGTGTTTTTTTGTCTCTCTGCTGTAGAAGGGGGTGGTGGTCTTCTCAAGTCTTTGTTATCTGATATTTAACTGTTAGCCTAGAGAGTTTCTACTTTACTTTAAGTGCTAGCCACATAGTTTGAAAATTAATTTTTTGCTCAATTTCTGAATGACTTGGTTGGTTACAGTTACCTGCATTAGAAGCTGAAGTTAAGTGCAAACATGCAATACTGTGTTTTATTCTTCTGTTAAGTGCAAATTTGTAGTTTTAAATGTACAATATTTTATTTTTTCTGTTACCTAATTTTTCACTGAATAGTGTGATGTGTGTGTCTCTGCTGTAAGAGGGGGTGGTGGTCTTCTCACTTCTTTCTTATCTGATATTAAGCTATTAGCCTAAAGGGTTTCCTGTGTACTTTAAGTACTAGCCACAAAATTTGAGAATTTATTTTATACTCAATTTCTGAGAGTCTTGGTTGGCTACAATCCCCTGCATTATAGGCTGAAGTTAAGTGCAAACTTTCAGTAGTGTGTTTTATTCTTTTGTTAAGTGCAAACTTGCAGTTTTAAAAGTACAGTATTTTATTTTTTCTGTTACCTAATTGTTTCACTGAATAGTTTGCTGTGTGTCTCTCTGCTATAAGAGGGGGTGGTGGTCTTCTCACTTCTTTGTTATCTTATATTTAACTGTTAGCCTAGAGCATTTCCTCTGTACTTTAATGTACTTTACTGATAGCCACAGAGTTTGAGAATTGATTTCATGCTCAATTTCTGAGTGACTTGGTTGGCTACAAATACTTGTATTAGAAGCTGAACTCAAGTACAAACTTGCAGTATTGTTTTCTTTTTCTCTTAAGAGCAGATTTGTAGTTTTAAAAGTACTGTATTTTATTTTTTTTGTTACCTAATTGTTTCACTGAATAGTGTGCTGTCTGTCTCTCTGCTGTAAGAGGGGGTGGTTTTCTTCTCACTTTTTTGTTATCTGATATTTAACTGTTAGCCTAGAGCATTTCCTCTGCACATTACGTGCTAGCCACAACGTGTAGAATTCATGTTATGCTCAATTTCTGAGTGACTTGGGTGGCTACCATCACCTGCATTGGATGCTGAAGTTAAGTGCGAACTTGCAGTACTCTGCTTTATTCTTCTGTTAAGTTCAAATTTGCAGTTTTAGAAGTACTGTATTTTATTTTTCTGTTACATAATTGTTTCACTGAATAGTGTGCCGTTTGTCTCTCTACTGCAAGAGGGGGTAGTGGTCTTCATACTTCTTTGTTATCTGATATTTAATTGTTAACCTAGAGGGTTTTCTCTGTATTTTAAGTGCTAGATACAAAGTTTGAGTATTCATTTTAGGCTCAATTTCTGAGTGACTTGGTTAGCTAAAATCACCTGCATATGAAGCTGAAGTTAACTGCAAACTTGCAGTACCGTGTTTTTTCTTCTGTTAAGTGCAAACCTGCAGTTTCAAAAGTACTGTATTTTATTTTTCTGTTACCTAAATGTTTCACAGAATAGTGTGCTGTGTGTCTCTCTGTTGTAAGAGTGGGTGGTGGTCTTCTCACTTCTTTGTCATATATTTAACTTTTAGCCTAAAGGGTTTCCTCTGTACTTTAAGTGCTAGACACAAAGTGTAGAATTCATTTTAGTCTCAATTTCGGAGTGACTTGGTTGGCTAAAATCACCTGCAATAGAAGCGGACGTTAAGTGCACACTTGCAATACTGTGGTTTATTCTTCTGTTAAGTGCCAACTTACAGTTTTAAAAGTACTGTATTTTATTATTTCTGTTACATATTTGTTTCACTGTAGAATGTGCCATGTCTCTCTGCTGTAAGAGGGGGTGGTGGTCTTCTCAGTTCTTTATTTGATATTTAACTGTTAGTCTAGAGGGTTTCCTTTGTACTTTAAGTGCTAGCCATAAAGTTTGAGAATTCATTTTATGCTCAAATTTTGAGTGACATTTTTGGCTACAGTCACCTGCATTAGCAGCTGAAGGTAAGTGCAGACTTGCAGTACTGCATTTTATTCTTCTGTTAAGTGCAAAGTTGCAGTTTTAAAAGTACTGTATTTTATTTTTTCTGTTACCTAATTTTTTCACTGAATAGTGTGCTGTGTGTCTCTCTGCTGTTGGGGCTGGTGGTCTTTTGACTTTTTTGTTATCTAATATTGAACTGTTAGCCTACAGGGTTTCCTCTTTACTTTTAGGGCAAGCTACCCTGTTTGAGAATTCATTTTATGTTCAGTTTCTGAGTGGCTTGATTGGCTACAATCACCTGCATTAGAAGCTGAAGTTAAGTGCAAACTTGCAGTACTGTTTAATTCTTCTGTTAAGTCTAAACTTGAAGTTTTAAAAGTACTGTATTTTATTTTTTCTTTTACCTAATTCTTTCACTGAATAGTGTGCTGTGTGTCTCTCTGCAGTAAGAGGGGGCAGTGGTCTTTTCACTTCTTTGTTATCTGATATTTAACTGTTAGCATGGATGTTTCCTCTGTACTTTATATGCTAGAAAAAAGTTTCAGAATTCATTTTATGCTCAATTTCTGAGTGACTTGGTTGGCTACAGTAATCTGCATTAGTAGCTGAAGTTAAGTGCAAACTTGCAGTACCATGTTTTATTCTTCTGTTAAGTGCAAGCTTGCAGTTTTAAAAGTACTGTATTTTAATTTTTATGCTACGTAATAGTTTTACTGAATAGTGTGCTGTGTGTCTTTCTGCTGTTAGAGGGCGTGGTGGTATTCTCACTTCTTTATAATCTGATATTTAACTTTTAGCCTAGTGGGTTTTCTCTGTACTTTAAGTGCTATCCAACAAGTTTGAGAAATCATTTTATCCTCAATATCTGAGTGATTTAGTTCACTACAATCACCTGCATTAGAAGCTGAAGTTAAGTGCAAACTTGCAGTACCCTGTCTTTTCTTTTGTTAAGTGCAAACCTGCAGTTTCAAAAGTACTGTATTTTATTTTTCTGTTACCTAAATGTTTCACAGAATAGTGTACTGTGTGTCTCTCTGTTGTAAGAGAGGGTGGTGGTCTTCTCACTTCTTTGTCATATGATATTTAACTTTTAGCCTAAAGGGTTTCCTCTGTGCTTTAAGTGCTAGACACAAAATGTAGAATTCATTTTAGTCTCAATTTTGGAGTGACTTGGTTGGCGACAATCACCTGCAATAGAAGCGGAAGTTAAGTGCAGACTTGCAGTACTGTGGTTTATTCTTCTTTTAAGTGCAAACTTACAGTTTTAAAAGTACTGTATTTTATTATTTCTGTTACCTAATTGTTTCACTGTAGAATGTGCTGTGTCTCTCTGCTGTAAGAGGGGGTTGGTGGTTTTCTCAGTTCTTTATTTGATATTTAACTGTTTGTCTAGAGGGTTTCCTCTGTACTTCAAGTGCTAGCCACAAAGTTTGAGAATTCATTCTATACTGTCTTTCTGCTGTAAGAGGGGGTGGTATTCTTCTCACTTCTTTGTTATCAGATATTTAATCTGTTAACCTAGAGGGTTTCCTCTGTATTTTAACTGCTAGCCACAAAGTTTGAGAATTCATTTTATGCTCAATTTTTGAGTAACTTGGTTGGCTACAGTAATCTGCATTAGTAACTGATGTTAAGTACAAACTTGCAGTGCTGTGTGTTATTCTTCTGTTAAGTGCAAACCTGCAGTTTTAAAAGTACTGTATTTTATTTTTTGTGTTACCCAATTTTTCATTAAACAGTGTGTTCTGTGTCTCTCTGCTGTAAGAGGGCGTGGTGGTCTTCTCACTTCTTTTATTATCTGATATTTAACTGTTAGCCTAGAGGGTTTCCTCTGTACTTTAAGTGCTAGCCACATTGTTTGAGAATTCAATTCATGTTCAATTTCTGAGTGACTTGGTTGGCTACAATCACCTGCATTAGAAGCTGAGGTTAAGTGCAAACTTGCCATACTATGTTTTATTCTTCTGTTACATGCAAGCTTGCAGTTTTAAAAGTACTGTATTTTAATTTTTCTGTTACCTAATAGTTTCACTGAATAGTGTGCTGTGTGTCTCTCTGCTGTAAGAGGTCATGGTGGTCTTCTCACTTCTTTATTATCTGATTTTTAACTGTTAGCCTAAACGGTTTCCTCTGTACTTTAAGTGCTAGCCGCAAAGTTTGAGAATTCATTTTATGTTCAATTTCTGAGTTATGTGGTTGGCATACAATCACCTGCATTAAAAGCTGAAGTTTAGTGCAAACTTGCCGCACTTTGTTTTATTCTTCTAAGTGCAAACTCTCAGTTTTAAAAGTACTGCATTTTATTTTTTTCTGTTACCTGTTTCAATGAATAGTGTGCTGTGTGTCTCTCTGCTGTAAGAGGGGGTAGTGGTCTTCTCACTTCTTTGTTATCTGACATTTTACGGTTAGCCTAGAGGGTTTCCTCTGTACTTTCAGTGCTAGCCATACAGTTTGAGAATTCATATTATGCTCAAATTCAGAGTGACTTGGTTGTCTACAATCACCTTCATTGGAAGCTGAAGTTAAGTGCAAACTTGCAGTACTGTTTTTTTATTCTTCTGTTAAGTACAAACTTGCAGTTTTAAAAGTACTGTATTTTATTTTTTCTGTTACCTAATTGTTTCACTGAATAGTGATTTGTGTGTTTCTCTCTTGTAAGAGGGGTGGTTTTCTTCTCACTTCTTTGATATCTGATATTTAACTGTTACCCTCAAGGGTTTCCTCTGTACTTTAAGTGCTAGCCACAAAGTTTGAGAATTCATTTTATGCTAAATTTCTGAGTAACTTGGTTGGCTACAATTACCTTCATTAGAAGCTGAGGTTAAGTGCAAACTTGCAATACTGTGTTTTATTCGTCTGTTTAGTGCAAACTTGCAGTTTTAGAAGTACTGTATTTTATTTTTTCTGTTGCCTTATTATTTCACTGAACAGTGTGCTGTGTGTCTGTCTGCTGTAACAGGGATTGGTGGTCTTTTCACTTCTTTGTTATCTGATATTTAACTGTTAGACTAGTTTGTTTCCTGTGTACTTTGTGTGCTAGCCACAAAGTTTGAGAATTCATTTTATGCTCAATTTTTGAGTGACTTGTTTGGCTACAGTCACCTGCATTAGAAGCTGAAGTTAAGTGCAAACATGCACTAATGTGTTTTAGTCTTCTGTTAAATGCAAACTTGCAGTCTTAAGAGTATTGTATTTTATTTTTTCTGTTACCTAATTATTTCACTGAATAGTGTGATGTGTGTTTTACTGCTATAAGAGGTATTGGTGGTCTTCTCACTTGTTTGTTATCTGATATTAACTGTTAGCCTAGAGGGTTTCCTCTGTACTTTAAGTGATAGCCACAAAGTTTGAGAATTCATTTTATGCTCAATTTCTGAGTAACTTGGTTGGCTACAATCACCTGCATTATAAACTGAAGTTAAGTGCAAACTTGCAGTGCTGTGTTTTTTTTTCTTCTGTTAAGTGCAAACTTGCAGTTTTGAAAGTACTGTATTTTATTTTTTCTGTTCCTAGTTGTTTCACTAAATAGTATGCTCTTTATCTCTCTGCTTTAAGATGGGCTGGTGGTATTCTCACTTCTTTGCTATCTGATATTTAACTGTTAGCCTAGAGGGTTTCCTGTGCACTTTAAGCGGAAGTTAATTGCAAACTTACAGTACTGCGTTTTATTATTATGTTAAGTGCAAACTTGCAGTTTTAAAAGTGCTGTATTTTATTTTTTTCTGTTACCTAATTGTTTCACTGAATAGTGTGCTGTGTGTCTCTCTGCAGTTAGTTCCCAACCCACCCTCCCTGTTCTTGTTTTGGTGTGCGTATTCATGACTCTGGAATTGCCCACCTGTCCTGTAAGTCTGTATTTGAACACTCCTCCTGGGTCCATCTCATTTGCTCACTTAACTGAGTACAATGAGATCATATTCTGAGTCTAGTGTTCACTCTCCCTAATACAGAGAGAAGATTTGAGAAGGCCAACCCACTTATGGTCATCCTTCCTATCTCCTTGCACTTTACTAACATAAAAATGCACTTTATTCATCTGCTTTTACTGTATTTGTATTTCCTCCTACTTTATTTTGCTTTTGCCTCTTCTTAAAAGTACTCAATTTTATTTATTCTACTGCATTCATTACTGCTTGGTAGTAGCCTGATTAAATTGTAACTGTTATTCTATGTCTTTTGTTTTAAGCACTTGGGCTTCATACCATTTGTTATACATTAAGAGGGTTTGTGGTTTGTACTCTTGTGGCAGGACAGGTAGCTTACATCCTTCTAAGCTCTAATCTGCTGATTGAAGGCTCAGTGTCTGCTATTCTAAAAGTGTATTAATTCTGGTTTAAGCACATGGGCTTCAGGCCAGTTATTCTACATTAAGAAGGTTTGTGGTCTGCACTCTTTTTGGAGGAGAGGCTGGATTCTGCCCTTCTGAGTTTTGAATTTTTGGTCACAGGCTTATTGTGTTTGCTTAGAACTGTTTCTTTCTGAAATTGGTGCCCCTTGTTGCTGTAGCATAGAGCCAATTCAGGCCCGCTAAATATAGCTTTGTTTGTATAACTTGAGTACTGATGCAGGCCATCTTTTTTTGGAGAAGGTTCCACTGCACCCTAGTAGCATGAGTGTGCAGTTAGAACTTGTGTGATTGAAGACTGCTGAAACAGGGTTCAGTTTTGATCTTATTTCTGGTTAATTGGGTAACTTGTTTAAATCAGTTTGTTTGTTTTCTGTCTATCTATCTATATATATATATTTATATATATATATATATATATATATATACACACATATATATAAATTGCACTTTATGCATCAGCTTTTACTGTGTTTGTGTTTCTTCCTACTTTATTACTAGGGGCATTGACTACAACTCTGATCTGATATATATAACAATAAGTGTCCTTTTCTGTGCATTTAAAGTGTTTTTTTGATTGTCTCTGCTTTATTTTCTGAAAAAAAAAAAAAAAAATATATATATATATATATATATATATATATATATATATATATATACTTGTTTCCCACCTTTCTAAGCTAGTATAATCCAGTTTTCAGGTTAGTGCTGAATTCAGTGCTGTGTTACAAGTCTCTGTCTTTGCCCATACCTTACTTGGATAGAAGGAAGTTTCTCTGTTCACCTGAGAGGAGAGAGGGGAGCTTTGAGCAGCCTATCTGTCCCTGTAGGAGTGGTATCAGCCCAGAAATTGTTACTTTATTGGCCATTTTGGGCTAATTTCTATCTCTTTCATTTCCCTTCTATAAAAACCGCATTTGCTCTGTTTTGCGCGCCAAGCAGTGCAGGTTAGCTAGGATATAACTATTCCTGGCTCCACAAAGTCTCCTCTTCAATGTTTTCCTTGGAACTAGACAAACTTTCAACTTAAGCACTCAAACCATTCATTTCTCAGCCTGGCACTTGCTCAAAACACATAGCAAGCACTTGTAAACCCTAGCACTAGACCCCCCTATACTGTACAGAAGGACAAGGCTCTCTATTCGACCTTACCAGCCAATCAGTAAAACAGTTCACTGTACCTATCCAGGCATGTCCAAAGGGCAGTTTCAGGTGTACTCTCCAGTTAAACTGGTGAATCTGGGCATTTTGAGGCAATTTTACAACTGCCTCATGTACACAGACAGTCCTCTCCTCCTACCACCAAACACTAATACATGCAAGAGGTGCAATTATACCACCAAACTGGAGGCAAATCTCTCTCAACCCAAGACTGGATCAGACAGTCAGGAGGAGAAGGGAAATACTTGCATCACACCACCAGTCTCACATAGACCCATTAAACCAGCACCACCAAAAAACACACATAAATACACTAAATCATACTCGGAGGCTCTAAATAAAAATCTGCAAAAGCAACAGAGACCTGCAAAGCAGACATCCATGCAACCTCCACCCCCCAACACAAACCATGAAACACATACTTCACAAAACCAGTTTGCCACGCAATCACAGCCCTTAAGGCAAAATAACATACCCAAGATACTAGTAATATATGACTCTATAGTCAGGCACACTGACGTCCCACTCACTAGGCTGAACAAGGAGAAAGTTACTGTTAGCTGCCTGTCAGATGCCAGGATCCGACACATGACACAAGCACTCAAATCACTCGAGAACAAGTACAAATACAACTCTGTCATTGTCCATGTTGGTGTGAATGACCTGAGCCGTACCTCCCTGGACTACATGAAAAGAGACATGGAAGAGCTCTCTGATCACATAGCCCAGGCTGGTATGACTCTGACCCTGAGTAGCATCCTGCCCTCACCAAGAATGATACCATGGTATAAAGAAAAAAATTATCAATTTCAACAATTGGCTAAGTTTCTGGTGTCATTCAAAGGGAATCCAGTGTCTGTCTGCCTGGGATGACATGCTCGACAAGCCACGCTGCTTCGCTAGAGATGGCTTGCACCTATTACCCTTAGGCTTTCAAATACTGGCCAAGGCTCTTGTCACCCCATAGTGCCTTTTTTAGGCAAGGCTCAAAAGACAAACCCACTGCCATAAATAGCACAAATAACAAAAAACTGAGGGTAATGCTACTCAACGCCAGAAGTCTAAACCTCAAAATTCACGCACTCGAGGCACTCCTCAGTATTGAGAAAAGCGATATATGTGCAGTAACAGAAACCTGATTTAAGGCTGCAGAGAGCACCCCAGCACTACCAGGCTACAACTCATACCATACATTTCCGCCACAGAACCTGGACCGAAATACAAAAGGTGGGGGCGTATCCATATTCATCAAGGATACCCACACCTGCAGGTTAGTGGCACAGCACAATGCTTCAGAGATCATCCACATGCAACTAACAATTGGAAAAACTGCAATTCAAATTGTAGCTTGCTACAGATCACCCACCATGTCCCAGGACCCCCATTCTGCATTTCTGGAAACACTGGGAAACATAAAGGTCTTATCAAACACCCTAATATTGTGTGATTTGTATTACCCAAACATTAACTGGGAGAACTACTCAAGTACTAACTCTCTTGCCCAACATTTCCTAGAATTTATAAACTCAAACAGCCTGGATCAACTGGTCAACACTCCCACCAGAGGTGACAACATATTGGACCTGGTCATCACCAACATGGGCGACTGGTGTTCCACACCGGAGGTCAACCCCTCACTGGTTAGATCTGACCATAAATAAATGGGTCTTTATCACATGCACAAAAGCTGAAATCGGCAAAAGCTAGAAGATTGAGACATAAACGTCAATCTACGAAAAGAGAGAAGGACGGAAACGCAGAAAGTCACAATGCCGAACAGATTCCCGGAAGCAACAGCATCATACAGGTAAGTAAAACCAAGGTAAACAACACAATGTAAAACACTTTTATAAACACTTTTGTACCCCCCACACACCCCCTTACTTATGTATACCAACTCCGAGACCGCTCTACAGTGGGGAAAAGGATATATTTCCTCATCCCCACAATCATCCTGCTGGGCAGGGAAATCCTTTTGGCATTGTGTCTTTCGGCGTTTCCGTCCTTTGCTTTTTCCATAGTTTGACGTTTATGTGTCAGTCTTATACCATTCTGGATATCCACATTCCACCACCTGGATATCCACATTCCACCCCCACCCCCGGTCAAGGAAACCACCTTGAAAAACTTTTCAAAAGCAAACGTTACGTTACTTAAGACCGAGGTGGAAAGTTTCAAAGCCCCTATGCTAAAGGATAATGCTGTCCAAGCTGCAAAATCTTTTACTAATACATTCTACAGTCACCTACAAGAATGCATGGATTGTGCTATCCCAAGCAAAACCAAGACTCACTCCTCCAAGAAAAGGAAACCAGTCTGGTGGACCCCTGCCATAAACAAGCTATACAACAGAAAGAGGAAACTAGTACAGAAAAGAGCAAAATCCCAAGAAGGGAAGACATCCCTGATCAGTATCAGTAAGAAACTATGATCCCTCATAAAATCATTGAAGGCTAGCTTCGAAAAAAAATTTGCCAAGGACTCCAAAGATAACCATATGGCATTCTTTAGCTATGTCAAGAATCTAAGTGGCAATGCTCAGATCTGCTCGGAGTTAGTGCAGAATGGCACAAAATACACTGAACCGACCGATATCGCCAACATCCTGGTAGACAGGTTCAGTGCAAACTTCACCCCCCCTCTCACCCCCAAAAGGGCCCATAACCATACCAGAAGAATGAAGAGCCCCTGCAATCACAGACACTCAGGTTAAAACAGCCCTCTCCAAAGCCAAAAACACAGCATCAGTGGGAATGGACAGTGTCCCAGGCTGCATCCTACATGAGCTCAAAGACGAACTAACCCCTCACCTAAACACACTGTTCAAACTCAGCCTCTCCATAGACTACATACCCATAGAGTGGCACACAGCAATGGTATTCCACTCCACAAAGGTGGAGCCACAACCGACTCTGGGAACTATCACCCTATAAGCCTGACTACCTTGGTCTGCAAGGCTATGGAGTGCATCATCATGGAACTCATTAACAGAGACATTGGGAACCTCCAAACAGTGGACCCTACCCAGTTCGGCTTTGTTAAGGGTAGATCATGCCTCCTAAACCTGGTGGACCTCCTTGAGACAGTTACCAAGGCTATAGATGAGGGAAAGGTGGCACACACAGCCTACCTAGACCTTACAAAGGCCTTTGATGCCATTCCCCATTCTAGTATTATAGACAAGCTCACCAGCCTGAACATAAACCCATATGTCACAAGATGGGTTGCCAACTGACTCACAGTCAGAACCCACATGGTGAAAGTTGCGGGAGCTAGGTCCGACTCTAAACTGGTTACAAGTGGCGTTCTCCAGGGCTCAGTCCTGGGACCCCTCCTGTTCAGCATATACTTCTCAGAGATACAGGCAAGCACAGGAGGACTATGACTGACCAAGTTTGCAGATGACTGCAAACTAGGAGTTATAATTGACTCTCCAGCTGACACAGAAATCCTCCAAAAGGGTCTCACTGAGATGGATACCTGGTGTCAAAATCATGACCTCAAGCTAAATGCCAAAAAGTGCATAGTCATCCCCTTTGGAAAATACAAAGTGCCCACAAACTACCACATAGGTGGTAGTCCCCTAAATATGGAAGATGTAATAAGGGATCTGGGGACCCAAGTAGATAGTAATCTCTCCTTTGATAATCATATTGCCAAAGTGGTTAGAAAATCCGTCTATGTGGCCCTCCTAATCACAAAAGGGTTGGCATCCAGATCAAAAGAGGTAATTGTGCCTCTCTACTCATCACTCATCAGACCCATCTTAGAGTACAATGCTCTATTTGGGATGTACCTTATAAGACACCTGCAACAGCTGGAAAGACCACAGAAGTACCTCACCAAGAGGATCACTGGCCTCAAACAGATGCCCTATGCAGCTCGACTGAAGAAACTCCAGCTGTACTCGGTTGCATACCGCTTACTCAGAGGTGATCTCCGCCTGACATACAAGGCCATGTCCAACCCAGAATTGATGGACATGCTCCACCTAAAGAAAACCATATCCCCTCGAGCCTAATGCTCTAGGGATCTAAACCTCATCACAACAATAAATAGGCCATGCTGGAGGGATAGATTCCTGTCCCAGAGACTTCCTATGCTTTGGAACTAGATTCCAATCTACATTAGGCAGAGCTCCTCACTAACTCTTCAAGAGAAACCTTGACGAGTGGATGGGAAACAAAAAGTTTACCCCTGGGATCAATTCAGGGACTCTGCTGGACAGAGGCACAGGGAACTAATCTAAGGGTGCAGTGAAAGCCAACACATTCTGGCTAGGCTTATAAATGCCTTTGGGCAGGTAGCCTAGTACCTACCTATGAACCTATGAATCTAAAACTTTGACACATATATGCTGTATATGTGCAGTGCATGAACTATTTTTTTTCTTCTGAGGCTGACTGCTGTGTCAGTTAACATAGTGTAAGAACTTACCAGTTATTTTTTTCTGCCTGTAATAGTGACATGGACTTGTCTGGAGGCTTCCCTTAGCAGAGACAGGCTAGCTATGAACGTGTTATCATAGTATAGCTCTTTAGTCCCCTTAACCATCACTTACATTAAGGTTTGCACAGAGTAAAGTCTATATAATCTAGCCTCTTCTGCTAGCGCCTCTTGTCATATAGTTCAGTATCTGCACAATTGTTGAACTTTTTTGCTGTCCTATATTTTCTCCTATTCCTGTTAAGGATTCTGCCCTACTTAAACACTTTTTCTTTCTCTCTCTCACTGAGTTGCCCATTCTTTCTGTTCCTATCATCTATAGTTTAGTACATAAGCAATGCTGTGTGTATATAACACTTCACTAACTGGTTATTTAGACTGCATTTCTACACTTTTCACTACTTCTGAAGTTTCTTTCCTAGATTCTGTCTGTAACGTATGTACCTACTACTTACCAGTTGCTTCTCCATCCTTGCTCAGTGACTGTTTGTGGCAGTATGCTGTCCCTGCTGGGTGGGTGGTTGGGTGTTGTGATGATACACTCATTGTTCTCCATAGATACATTTTGCACTTCTTTTCTCCTTCCCTAGTCCATCTATATATGTTTTTTTCCCTGCTCACCTTTTTTTTCTCTTTTTTAGATTCTCTCTGTAATTTATATACCTACTACTCACTTGCTGCTTCTCCAACTTCTAATACTGATTATTTCTATAAGGATATAGTCCTGGATGTTTAAGCTCTGTTGCACTCTAATGTACTACCACCAATTCATACCCCTCATTACTCTAAATTTATATTTTTCCACTTCCACTTCTACTTCTACTCTTAATATCCAACTACTCTTAATATCCAATGAGATGACATGAAAACAGACATGGAGGAGCTCTCTGATCTTGTAGCCCAGGCAGGTATGACCCATCCCTGAGTAGCATCCTGCCATCACCCAGAATGATACCACAGTACAAGGACAAAATGATTGACTTTAACAATTGGCTAAGCTGCTGGTGTCATTCTAAGGGAATCCAGTATCTGCCTGGGATGACATGATCGACAGACCACGCTGCTTTGCCAGAGATGGCCTGCACCTGTCGCCCTTGGGATTCTGGATACTAGCAAAGGCTCTTGACACCCCTATAGTGCCTTTTTTAGGCAAGGTTCAAATGACAAATTCACCACCATAACAGGTACAAGCAAACAAAATCTGAGGGTAATGCTACTCAGTGCTAGACGTCTAGACCTCAAAATGCACTCACTCGAGGCACTCCTTAAAATGGAGAACATTGACATCTGTGCAGTGACAGAGACCTGGTTCAAAGCTCCAGAGAGCACCCCTGCATTACCAGGCTATAATTCATACCACACCTTTCGGCCACCAAACCCGGTCCAAAACACTAAAGGTGGAGGCGTGTCCATATTCTTTAAGGATATCCACACCTCCAAGCTAGTTGCTCAGCATAATGCATCCGAGATTATCCAAGTTCAACTAACTCTGGTCAAAACCGCAATCCAGATTGTAGCTTGCTACAGACCCCCCCACCATGCCCAGGATTCCCACTCCTCTTTTCTTGATACACTGGAAAATATTAATGTACAACCCAACACTCTAATAATGGGAGATTTCAACTACCTACAATTAACTGAGAAAACTACTCATGTACCAACACTTTTGCTCAACATTTTCTGGAAATCATCAATTCCAACGCCTTGGATCAACTTATCCACACCCCCACCAGGGGCAACAATATCCTAGACCTGGTCATCACCAACATGGGTGACCGGTGTTCCACACCAGAGGTCAGCTCCTCGTTGGTCAGATCCGACCACAAGCTAATCACCCTAGACATCCACATCCCGCTCCCACCCCCCCATTAGGAAAACAACCGTAAAAAATTTCTCCAAAGCCAACTTCACACTTCTTAAGACAGAAGTGGCAAACTTCACGACACCCATGCAGATGGACAATAGAGGTACAACTGCTTAATCCTACACAAATGCACTTTATAAGCACTTACACGAGTGGATGGATCGTGCTATCCCTAACAGAACCAAGATGCTATCCTCCAAAAAAAGGAAGCCAATCTGGTGGTCTTCTGCCATAAACAAACTCTACAACAGAAGAAAGAAACTGTTGCAAAAAAGAGTAAAATCCCACGATTGGAGGAACTCCCTGGTCAGCCTCAGTAAGAAGCTGAGATCCCTCATAAAATCCTCCAAAGCTAGTTATGAAAACAAAATTGCCACTGTTTCTAAAGACAACCACAAAGCATTCTATGGCTATGTCAAGAATCTCAATGGCAACACTCAGATTTGCTCTGAGTTACAGCACAATGACACTAAATATACAGAACCAACTGATATTGCCAACGTCCTGCCAGATAGGTTCAGTGCTAACTTTACCTCCCTCTCACCCCCTAAAGGGCCCATCTTTATACCGGAAGAATGCAAAGTTCCTGTAATCACGGCTGCAGAGGTAAAAACCTCACTCTAAAAAGCCAAGAACACAGCATCCATGGGACCTGACAACATCCCAGGCTGATTTCTACATGAACTACAGAATGAACTGGCACCGCACCTAAGTACCATGTTCAATCATAGCCTCACCTCAGGCTTTGTGCCCATTGAGTAGTGCACTGCGACAGTTATCCCACTCCACAAAGGGGGGGGGGCACAACAGACCCCAGGAACTACTGACCCATTAGCCTAACAAGCCTCATCTGCAAGGCCATGGAACGTATCATCAGGGAACTCATAAACAAAGACATTGGAGATCTCCAGACTCTGGACCCCACACAGTTTGGGTTTGTAAAAGGCAGATCATGTCTCCTAAACCTCATAGACTTCTTTGAAGTAGTCACCAAAGCCATAGATGAGGGTAAGGTGGTTCACACAGCCTATCTAGATCTCGCCAAGGCGTTCAACACCATCCCCCACTCTGGAATTATAGATAAACTCACTAAACTAGGTATAAATTCCTATGTCACAAGATGGGTTGCCAACTGGCTTACTGACAGAACCCACACTGTGAAAGTAGCAGACTCCAAATCAGACTTCAGACCAGTGACAAGTGAAGTACCACAGGGTTCAGTCCTGGGTCCTCTCCTGTTTGGTATCTACTTCTTTGAAGTACAGGCTGACACAGAAGGTCTTTGGCTAACTAAATTTGCAGATGACTGCAAACTAGGAGCCATAATCTAAACTCCTAACGATGTGGACATCCTACAAAAGGGCCTCACTGAGACAGATGCCTGGTGTCAAAGACATGGTCTCAAGCTCAATGCCAAAAAGTGCATTGTCATCCCCTTTGGTAAAAACTCTGTACGCATGAACTACCACATAGGCAGTAGTCTACTTAACACCAAAAGTGTGATAAGAGACCTTGGGACACAGGTGGACAGTAGTCTCTCCTTTGGTAATCACATCACCACAGTGTTCAGGAAATCCTTCTACGTGGCACACCTCATCACAAAAGGTTTCTCATCCAGAAAAAAAGAGGTCTTTGTTCCCCTCTACTTATCACTCATTAGACCCATTATAGAGTACAACGCCTCTTTTGGTATGTACCTCACAAGACATCTACAACAACTGGAAAGGCTGCAAAAATACCTCACAAAGAGGATTACTGGCCTCAAACAGATGCCTTACGCAGACCGTCTCAAAAACCTCCAGCTTTACTCCGTAGCATATCGCCTACTCTGAGGTGATCTCTGCCTAACATGTAAAGCTATGTCAAACCCAGAGCTGTAGGACATGCTCCACTTAAAGAAATCCCAATCCCTCTGAGCTACACGCTCTAGGGACCTAAACCTTGTCACCACAATAAACAGAACATGCTGGAGGGATAGATTCCTGTCCCAGAGACTTCCCATACTCTGGAACAAACTACCTATCTATATCAAAAAAAGCTCCTCATTACAACTCTTCAAGAAAAATCTTGATGATTGGATGGGTAATAGGAAATTCACCCCGGGGATCACTTATGTGGTTCTGCTTGACAGGAGCACAGGAAAATAATTTTCTTGGGTGGCGAAAGCTAGGGTACCTTTCTGGCTAGGCTTGTGTAGGCCCTAGGGCCAATAGCCTAGTACCTACCTATGAACCTATGAACTTTTTCAGTGCAAAAGGTTCACTATGTATCTTTAAACCCTTCCCATCTATCCAACTGCCCTATCATTGCAATAGTTGCAGAACACTCCCACACACTACAGAGTTATAATCTTTTCACTAACACTTTTTGTATTATTGACTTTTGATCACCAATTTCTAGCTGTCTTACTCCTCCTTTATTATAAACACTTCCCCTCCCCACCTTTCCCTTATAACTACCTCTGGCAATGTCCTCCTGTGCCTGTTAATACTCTTCTACTATTCTAGTCAACTTCCTCATAATTCTCCAAACAATAGTGACCAAAATGTTAGTAATACACTCTTACTGTTTGCATACCTGACTACATATCAGTGCCAATTGTGTACCAACCTGTACAAAATCAAATAACCAAGTCTGCTATCTCATAATCTTGATACTCAAATCATTATACTCCTCTCCATCTGTATCATTCTTCATACAGACATCTTCAAAAGCAAACTCAGTTTCGCCACCACACTTTTCTCCGTGAATTAGACCCAAACAACAAATGTAAACCAAAATGTTTTTCTTTTCTCCCTGCAATTATACATACATATTGGTTACACTCTCAGGGAATATTCATCCCAGACCTCACCCATCCCAACAACCACTCATCACAAAAATGCCATTTACAAATAATACCCCCCCAACATATCACCTCATCAAATAGAAAAAGCTTGCTGTTGCTAAACTCTAATACAATAAGAATGTGTCATAAGATTACTTGAATTGGATGCTTTCTAATCCTCCATAACCTAGATGTGCTAGTTCTAACTGAAACTTGGCTTAGACCTGAAAAAAATGAGGAAGTACTAATTCCAGGTTATAATATTCCGAGAATAGACAGGACAACTGAAAAATGTAGTAGACTGACAATAATCTTCTCTAACAAATATGAACTCTGTTTTTCTCTCTCTCTGTCTCTCTCTCTCACTACCTCGAAATTATTCCCCCTTTTGAGTAACAGTGAACTTCTCATCCCCTTCCTACAAATTAACAACCGCAAATGTGTATGGGTTTTTGGGTACTTGGGTGGCCGCGGTGTTGCAGTGGATAGCATTGTTGCCCCATAGCAAGATGTTCTCTGGTTCAATTCAATTTTTGGCTGGGATGCCTTTTGTGTGGAGCTTGCATGCCCTCCCTGCTGTCACGTGGGTATCCTCCAGGTGCTCTGGTTTCCTTCCACATTCCAAAGACATGCAGTAGGTGGATTGGTCACTCATAATTGCCATAGGTGTGAATGTGTGTGCAAGTGAGTGGTACGGATGAATTACTGTGGCAAGGCTAGCCACCCGGTAGTGTAAACCTTGGCTTAAGATGGTTGTCACTGTTGAAGTGACACCCTGCACCCATGTGCAAAATTAAGAAAAAGGGGTAGAGGATGGATGGATGGATGGATGGAAATGTGCATGCATTATTGCTGCATTTGTATCCCCTGAAAACAACATCCCTTCTGCTGATGATATCATCTCCTGACTTCTAAAATCCTTCAGGAAACCATCATCCTAGGTGACTTGAACATAGACTTGTCCACAATTTGCTCCGAGTCTCCCCTAAGTGCCTTAAATCTGTTTGGTTTTACTCAAATAATTCAAATGCAAACTCAACATAATAAAGGTACCAATAGAATGTGCATTCTAGCCTGGATCTTGACTCTTGCATGGGGGGTAGGTGCTGCACCCCTGTGTGTGTGATCCTTTGGATTAGATGTTAAACCAAGGTCCCATCTGCTTAAACTGGTAGTGCAGGTAGATGTAAAAGATGCCATGGCACCTGAAAGAGTAGGGAAAGTTCCCTGATACCTGGGCCAAATTGAAAAGCCTCCACTTGCCTAGTGGTACTGACCTGTTCAACAGAAGGGTAAATAAATAATAATAAATTCAGACCAAGATGAAATGATCTCTGCAGGTATCTTGCTGGAAAACTTAAGTAGCCATTTTCCCACCTTTGCTAAAAGATCCTACACCTAGCTCCCTAAATAGTAAAACTGTAAAGTAGTTCACAAATGATCAAAATTTAGTAGTGATACCTTTATTGCTACTGTGAGAAATGCAACTGGAATATACCAAAAATACACCCAATGTATAATGCTGTGTCAGAATTCAATTAAATCTTTCTAAATATTCTAAATAAACATGCTTCACTGAAGCAAAAGAGAGTTAAACCTGACCCTCCTCCTTGGCTAACTCTGCACACTAAGCAACTTGTGAGAATCAGGAACAAAGCCTGATGCATATGGCAGAAAAACAGAACCTAACAAATAAAAAAATAGACAACTCAGAAATTACTCTAAGTACACAGTTAAATTTGATTAGTATGATTTTTACAGAAGCATACAAGAAGACCATCAAAACAATCCTAAGCTCTTCTAGTCATCTGTGCACAACATCTTCAGTCCTGGTTGTGTCTCCTAGCCAATTCTTTCCATTCATGGCAAAACAGGCAGCATTGTCTGACAATGCAATCACTACTTTGTACAATCTCTAGTGACTCTTATTAAAAAAAAAAAAAAAAAAAAAAAATATATATATATATATATATATATATATATATATATATGTAGCTTCAAATACACCCTTTTCAATCTACTAATTCAAACACTTTCTTTCCCATACCAGTTGCTACTTCCCTTATTAAAAATCTCCTTCATAAGTTAAAACTAACCACACTTGTGAGTAGCAGTCTCCCTGCAGAATACATCAGAATCACTGAAAACATGCTTGCATATCCTATCTCTGTCCTCATCTAGAGATCCATTCAAGAAATAGATGTCAATGCTTATGATATGAGTGAGAGCCACGTATGCTGCCCATGCTGCACAAATATCATCTAGAGGAATAGAGGAATTGCCTTGAGCCTTATAGGTAGATACTTGAATAGGTGGGGTTGAATAGGCACCTCCTCCCTTCAAGGCTCTTGCCTTCCTGAAGCTTGATAAAATGCACAAATGCACTGTGCCAGCAGGACAATAGAGATTTAGGCTTTGGCTTTGCCAAATTCAATTGAAAAGGAAATAAAAAGCCTGGTGCCTATGACCAGCTGTCCTGTTCAGATAAAATCTAAGTTGCCTGTGAACATGTGATGAAGTATCATTATAATATTCATATTCTTTTTTTGAAAACAGGAGGAAAATGGACTGATTGATTAATGGACTGATTGATGTTTGCTTCAGAATTAGGAAGAGAAGAAAGGAGGGGGTTGGTCCTGGGGAGACACGGGATGAAATGAAATACCAAGTAAGGAGTTAGCTGCTAATTGAAGTTCAGAAACTCTCTTCTCGATGTAATGGCTACCAAAAAGGCTGTCTTGTAGGACAAGAATTTGAGATCCACAGGAACCGAAGCCACAGGAGTGTTTGGCGGGAAAGAGTCTGGCTGACCCGGGCTGGCCAAGACAACCGGACCTCCGGCTCCCTCACCAGTGCCCTGGGGTTGAACCCTGCCAACCCTCAACAACCAGAAACCAAATGTGTGACCGGAGCACACAACACACCGAGTTTGGCCCCAGCACACTTGAGCTTATGGCCACTTATATGGCCACTGAGAAAAAAGATTTTAGGTGCTGAGAAGCCCAATCTATAAAGCTACTAAAGTAAAAAGCAAAAAACAAAAACACAAAGACAACACACACACACACACTCGGGGAGAGGGGAGGAAAAAAAAAAAAAAAAATTTTTACTAAAACTAAAAAAGAAAAAACCTAAAAAACCACACAAAGTAAACAACAAAAACAAAAAATTTGTTACTTTAGGTTTTAAATGACCACTTAATAAATGCTAAGCTGAGAAATGTGAATGCAGCTCCAGCGGCAAACGCAGATCTGAGGTGAGGAGCAGGGCATTATGGGTGAGGGAGAGGAGCTGGAGAGCTTGGCTCCATGGCTGGGAAAACCATGCGGTTCGGATCCCGATCTCGGATCCTGTAAACAGGTTGGTTGCAAATGAATATCCTACTTCAGATATTATGTTCCACACATCCAGAAAAAATATGCATCCTACCATTTCATGAAGGTGGCAACTGCACTGACTTATTCAGTTATAGACCAGTAGCTATACTGACTCTGTTATCTAAACTTATAAAAATGCCACTAAGACAGCTCTGTCTCCTGTGCAAAATGGTTTCAGGGTCTTTTTTGCTTCATCAACACTTCCAATATCAATAGAAACTATAGTAATATATTCTTATCCCTATTTCTTGATTTATCAAAAGCTGTTGATATTGTCGGTCACCAAAAATTTCTTCATAAACTATCCAGAATCAGACTGTCTCATTCCCCCCTCTCCTGGATTATCAGCTACATTTGAAATGAATCTCAAGCAGTGACACTGTGAAAGGAATAATCTTTTCTCCAAGTAAACACTAGTGTAATATAAAGTTCCATTTTAGGTCCCATTTTGTTTAGCATGTTTATTAATGATTTACACTTAACATCTCCTCAAGTCACGATTGTTCAATGTGTTGGTGACTCCACATTTCCTTACTGAATTTTGGTTAGATAGCTCTCAGCTGCTTTTAAATCAACCTCCCCCCCAAAAAAAAAAATATAATGCTATTCACACATAAATCGGTCTCCAAGTAACAATCATTTTGCACTATTTTCACAGCATATAAATCCGAGATTAAACTCATAAAGCATAACAAATTTTCAGCAGTCATTATACATAATGACTTGAAATCTGACATGTTGTGTCTTTCGGCTGGTTCCCACAGCGGAACTCCGGTCCGCTAATGATTGGTAGTTGATTTTTACATGCTGAGTTACCAGCCCTGATGCACAACCTTCAACAAAGGTACGCCCATTCACACATCTCCACGCAGAAGACGCTCTAGCTGAGAATCGAACCAGATAGCGTCTTATAGCGTCTTACTGTGAGGCGACAACGCTACCACTGCACCACCAAAAGAATAATCAGAAACTTTGCTTAATGTATAGTTGTGCATTATCTCACTCTCACTGATACTCCTGGGAAAACTATTGCTTTGTTGTATCTTCTTCCATCGCTATTATATACACTGTTCCTGTCTTCATCAATGTGCATAGTAGTATAAAAAGTAAGTTAGAACAATGCTATAATAAAATAGCTGGAACTGGTGCTAATCACACTCATCACTAATAGATCCTAAAAATGATTATGTGGCTTGATGTATCCCAGCACAACTTTAATGAATCATCTTCTTACTCTCTACAGTCTTACATGCAAACCTCAAACAGCAGTACCCCCCAGTTAGTTCCATGCTCTCTATTACTTGTCAGTGAACTCACAGTACTGCTGGAGAAGCAATCTAATTAAACCATTTGCCTAAAATCAGGAATTCTACTTCCCTCTCTCTCTCAGTCAGATACATCTCCTTCAGTCATTTAACTCTCATGTGAAACAATGTCTCATCGACTCATGTCCATGTTCCTGTACATCGCTGTTATTGCTGCTTAGCACAATAACTATTGTAACTGACTGCTATCATTTTTAGGTCATTGACTTCATATTTTATGCATACTAATGCTGCTTGGTATGATGCTGAAAGTAACTGATTTTAAGTCATTTTCACTGGTCAACTGTACATACTTAATATCACAAAAGACATGCTTTAAAGCAATTTTACATTAACATACATGTACTAAACTTTTTAATACTGTTGTATATATTTCATGTGTACCTAACTGTATCTGTGCATTCTTTTTAGCATATTTTTTATCTATATGCTGTATTCAGTGTTACTTATAATTCTAATTAGTATGTAATATTAATATTAGAATAGAATCAGAAACATTAATTTGAACTAGTGTTACTTTTAATATAATAAGACTAAAGGCCAAAAAAAACATTATGCATAACTGTTACTGGTTACCAGTTCAGTGATCCTTTACAATGTGGCCAACTATGGCAAGTAACCTTGTGAATAAGTGACTTCCACATTACAAATCAGAGGCTAAACTTCTTTTTCTTCTACATAACCTCCACTTAAGTAAAGTCGAAAGTTGATAATATAACATCAAAGAGGTGGAGGATGAAGAAATTAACAAAGTGGAATGCATACCTTAAGTAATGTATGTGCAAGCTAGCAAACTATAGTCTCTGTGGAGGGTCTATATTACTTGATCAAACAGTGAAATGTTCAAACACGTAATAATCTACCCGAAATATCGAACCGTTAGAATGTCAAACGGTTCAATGGAGATCTCCGTACAGTGCAGACATGGAAGTTTTCCATTGTCTGCACTGTAGTGCGATCTCGGAGTTGGTATATTTAAGTAGTGTGGGGTGTGAGGTGTGCAGCCCCTCACATGAGGGGTGCAGGGGGCTTGCTTAGAGCGTTTTAATGGTTTGTTTGGGTGTTTTTTTTCTTTGCCATTCAACATTACGGCGTTTTAATATTTTGGGGGTGATTATTACGTGTTCGAACATTTCACTGTTTGATCACATAATATAAATGCTCTATGGAGCATGCCTCTCAATTGTCCAGACTTTTGCAGAATGTCTAGATTTTTGCCTTGTATTTTTGCTCTATTTCTCATAAAATTGTGTTTTTCTGGCAAATTGCTGGCAAATAATTGAGGACTGAAGTTAGAAAATAACGACAGACAATTGATTTCAGACTTCATATCCTTCAGACAATTCAAACTAGTACAACACCTGTTATTCTATGAACTTTCTAAGTTTGCAAGAGCAATATTTAAAAATTGTCCCTATTTTTGGACCTTTACCCCCCCCCCCCCCATTATTCGTGGCTTTGTCCAGATTTCTTGCTCTAAGAGGTTAAGAGGTATACTGTGAAGTCAGAGTTGAAGAACTTCAGGTATTGTCAGCAATTTCAGAAAATGATAATTCAAAAAGAAATTAGATGATGGTAATCCTCATATTTTTTTATGGTTTTATTATGATTGTAGAGTGTGTTTTTATACTCACTTTTTACTAACCTGTAATCCTTTAATGAATAAATACAGAAATATATTACTTTGGAAAACATCATTCTCTTGCAGCAAATTCAGGTGAATAAATGAGAATTATGTATCAAATGTGGAGAAACAAATATGTGTCCAGATCATCTACTATCAGAAACATCAGACGTTACTACCACTGGTGCCTTCAATTACATGTAAGGTATTCATGTGCCTACTAATCAGTCCACTGACCATGTTTATTACTAGTGCATAGTCTCATAAATTCACCCTGTATAAAACACTCATACATATTATTACATTCATTTTAGCATTTAGCAGTACATTCCACTTCAAACAGCTAGCCAAACATGCTGAAGCATTTTTTTTCCTTCAGTTTAATCAGTTCCTCTATTGTATTTATGTACCAAGTAATTTATTCTTGTTTCTAAAAAAGCATTCAATAATTTGTGTATATTGAATGTCAAGTATTGCTCTCATTTGTTGTTTTACTTGATAGATCTAACCCCCACCCCCTTCTCACATATGTAATAACCAAGTGTTTTAGTATGGATACCACATATGAATGTTAGAAATAATGATGCAGAAGTTTCTGCACTCAGCAAATATGTTCTTTCAGGCCTGGAGCAACAACCTCGACTGCTCTCCCAGTGAAAATGAAATACATTTACTTCCTGCCTTTCAGCTGCATTTAATAAAAGTATTGTAAAATAGAATGCTGAGTTATTTGCTAACTACAGTTTTACAACAAATACACAAATGTCTACAATGTACAATAAACATATCTGTGCATCAGCACATCAGTGGACTTAATGCATACTTGGGAGCACTCCTTCATGGGAGGCACATCTGTACTATACTGTGGAAGTGGTAGGAACGTTTCCTTTTATGCAGTTCTGGTATAACCTTGAATGTCAATGTATCACTTGGGGGAAGTATAAACTTGAATATTCTGCTCAAAAAATTCTGCTTTTCTGTTTTGTTTGGCTTTTATAGAATAACAGTTCAGCATTTTTTAGGAAGTCTTAGAAGTTGTATGCCATGTAAGATTTTATCCAAACAGCATGAATCTCATAACTACCAGTAGTAGTCAGACTCAGTATAATGGTGTTCTCTAAAACATCTGTGAAGAGACTCAGAAATTATGGTTCTAAAAATTGTTTTAATGAAATTATAATCAACTTTTCAAAAACAAATTGCCCCTCCCCACTTCACTCATCTAGCCTTTTCCTCTCTCAATTGACTCATATGTATTTCACTTGCTTGCCAAAGCCATATTGATAGCAGGAATAAAAGTTAATTTGAGGCAAGCCATCATCCATAGTCCAATCCCATGCTCTGTGTGCACTGACTCCAGTACAGATCTTTGTAGACATTCTGCAGGACTGCTTCCTATACTAATGACCTGTCTCAGCTATGGCCTGTAGCCTTAACCTGGTATCACTTCCCCTTACCTCTCAGGATAGACCTTACTAGGAAACCCTTATCCCTTCCAGGATTGGAGACATGGAAAATTGATGCTCTTCCACAACCTATTCAACTCCTCAGGGACCTGGTCTACTAACCAAATCTAATTATTTGGGTTGCAGTCAAGGGTTCTATCCCTGTCTACCACAAAGCAAGCTATTTCTGTGAAACGTTTTTATATTTTTATCATTGGACCAGAAACATGAAATGATCTTTTGACTCAGTTTTGATGTATTCACCTTAATTTATTTCTAGATTCTTATAAAATCACCAGCCATTAATAAAACGAACACATTAGCACATAAATAAATTATGATATAAATAAATAACTTTATGGGTTAGATTAAAATATTGTAAAGAGGAAAAATATTTTTATTTTGTGTTGCATCTTAGAGATCATGAATATGTTACCTAATTTTACAGTTAATGAAAACATATTATAAAATATTGCCTTTACTGTATGATACATTTCTTTTGAGATGCAATCAGACATAAAAATGTTTATTTCTGTAAAAGAAGTAGGTTTCAACTCCTGAGTGTGAAAAACTTGTTCCTACTCCCAGCAAACGTTCTTGCCGGATGTATAAACAAACAGTGACTATGACAGATAGGGAATGTTTACTGTATAGATCTTGCCCATTTCTAAGACTATTTGACAAGTTGTTGATCATTTCTAACCAAGACCATTTATCCTAGTATTTAGAAAATAAGGTAATCCAGAAAGCTTGAATAAAGTCTGGTATCCCACCTGTGACCTAACAAGAAACAGAGTACAAAAGAGTAGTCTAGATAAAATCACTTTAGCTATCAGATCAAGGAGACTTTTTCTGTGATGACCTCCCTGTAGGAGGAATAAAGACTCCTTGTTGAAGTTTCAAGTAGTTTATTCAGTTAAGTAGGAAGATGGATGAGTATTTTTTATTCTAATACATTATATTCAACAGGTAAATTATTTAAAGTCAGTTATAGACAATTGTAGGAGGGTCCAGGGGAGCTGATTGCTGGAAAATCTGGGGGAAGGAAAAACAAGGAGCCAATCCCAAACCTTGGAGATTAGTCCCTTATCTGAATATTCCTGAATGCCCTTTGAGGATTTACCAGCTCAGCAGCCTGTGGAGCCTACCATCTACCTACTTAACTGAATAAAA
Organism: Protopterus annectens; assembly: GCF_019279795.1. NCBI lineage: Eukaryota > Metazoa > Chordata > Ceratodontiformes > Protopteridae > Protopterus > Protopterus annectens. The sequence goes on along the minus strand of NC_056737.1, from coordinate 1,697,142,313 downwards.
TACTTGAAACTTCAAAAAGACATCTTTATTCCTCCAGCAAGGTGAGTATCAGAGTTTCCTAAATCTGCTAGAAAAGTGAATTTATCTGGACTAATCCTTTGTACTCAGTATCCATAAACTATGCACATGTGGGAGGTGGAACAAAGATTGTGTCTGTGTAACAGTTTTTTTTACTATCCTCTGCAGTTATCTATTTAAAAATTTAGGAAAGAGATAAAAACTTCAACTTTGTCTGGTTATCAAAGATTTGTCAAGAGATGTAATATTTTTGTAAACTCTTCTCATAACCTATTCTCTGGAACTTAGAAATTAAGAAATTCCTCTGTAGAAATGACTTCAAAAAGGAATTCATACAAGATGTAAATTCTGCACAAGAGTTAATTTTCAGACTTGATAACTTCCAGTCCAAACTTAATAAATTACAGGACAACAGTTTTAAACAAACTGATATGCTAAAAATTATGAATGAAAATCAAAATGCCACCATAAAAGAAATGGAAACAGCATTGAATGACTTGGATGGAAAAGTCAAAGAATAAGAAATTCACAGACCTTTTGTTGAAGCAAAACGTGTTGCTAAACAAAATTGAAGATCTAGAAAACAGAGAAAAGATGTGCAATTTAGTAATTTTGGAGTACCTGAAATATCAGATGGAAAATGTGATCTCTTTTCTTACCTTCTTTATCCCACAGCTGCTAAGTCTACAAAAAGGTTTTTCTTTTGTAATTGAAAGAGCTCAATATACAGACAGGAAATGTATCCCCACCAATCTAATGCTTCTCCAAGATCCATGGTGGTGAAATTTCTTTCCTTTTCAGATACATATCTTATTTTAGAAATTGCTTGGTCCAAAGCTCCATTGAAATTGGTCAGAACTGTATAAGATTTGAGGTTGAGAGGTATGGTTAGAGTACACTTTGTAGCAGAGGACAGCATCAGTGTATGGTGTATGGTGAGTAGGTGATGTTGGTAGGAGTGTCTTACATAACTATGTAATCACGTGCTGCTAAAATTGTCTCTTGACTGAATATGCACAAGTTAACTGTTGCAAGACTAGAACCCCTGTCTACCTATTTCCTCAAGTTGAAGAACATGGTACTTAACACTAGTGTCAGCACAAGTCTAATCTTAAGAGTGTCAGACTGCATTTTATGTGGGATGTCATCATCGGTGTATGGTGAGAGAGGATGTTGGAAGGGCTGTATGAAATTGCTGTGTAGTCAAGTACCACCATAAAATGTTGTTCTGAGTGATGCCTGAGTGAGGACATTAGGACATAGACTCATGCTGTTCTGACTCACTCAGTCAAACAGGCACACATACAGGTTGAGTTCTGTGCCATTCAAACCCCTACCTAACTAGTTACTCCAGTTGGAGAACACGGTACCTAACGTTTACACCATCACAGAAGTCTGATATTATCATTGTCATAGTGGTCTTTATAAAGGATGACATCAGTATAATGTTGCAGGTAACATATACTGTTAAGAGACTTCTGTGCAAAGGCTGGACTTCAGATTTGATTCTGTGATTACAATGTGCAAAAATACTTTTCAAGAGATCCTGACAATGTCAGTGTGAGATGATCAGTGTCAGTATAAACCCATACCAAATGTAACAATGCAGTTGTGCTCTTTATTTCTATAGTGTCTTTTACAGTGCACCAGTTGCTGATGTAGCATTTCCAAGAGCATTGCTGCAGGACACAAATGGTGCTGAGTAAGTATGACTTCAGCGAAACACATGTCCCTGCCCTTCTCTTGTGTTTATGAATGCCTTTCTATGGGATGGAAGATAAACACATCTTTATATAGTGCATTGGTGAGAAACGTATTTGTGCAAATGATAAAGTACCAGCACATGCGTGATTACCATTTCGTGAATTCAACGTGAATTGTGAATTAGGTAGAAGTATATGTTATGGGAGAAATAGCTGTCAAATACCATGCTGTTCATACTGTAGTTTATATTGAAAATGTTGTGTCAGACGTTGTATTACATTAATAGCTGTTGATATTGCCTTCACATTTGTGCAGAATTAAGTGACGAGCAAATAGGGTTCTCTGCTTAACTGAAATAAATAGTACTATGTCAATAGGTTCACTTCATCCCATACAAACAGGCTAAACACTGATGCATGGCCATCAGCACTGTGGACAGTACTGAGTGTGGAAAATACACCTGCTGCCTAGCTTTCCCTGTGACAACAGGTGTAATAGCAATAAGATCCTGGTCAGTACATATATGACAGGGTTCAAATCCAGGTAATTCTCTCCTTTTTGTTTTTAATTGTACTATGATGGCATTAGCTAAGTAAATTTGATCAGGACTGCAAATGTGACAATCAATGACTACAGCAAAGTATGTGTCTTCCCCAAATTTTATTAGTAATGTTTACCGCAATACAGTTGATTAACCATTAGCTATTTTGCAGGCCTCACTGAAAATCACACTTTACTTGTGTGTGCAGCTTTCTAGGAATGACAAATGGGTGGTACAACTTTTCAAATAATTATTATGACTCAGCAGATGTGTTAGCTATTTGTGCAGGGCCAGATATCCTGAAAGTGTGTGCAGTATGCTTTGTCACAGTGTGGACAGTTTCCACATCACATTAGATGAATATTTCGTCCATCATGACCTGAACATGACATAAACAGACTCCTACAGATGATTTTAAAACATTGCACAGTACAGGAGCACTGATAAACTATTGAATTAAGGTAACATGTTAGTATTATCCATCAGCACAGTCAGGTCAGTCTACAGACACTATCCATCAACCTAACAGATACAGACATGTAAAGAAGAGTTGGAGTGATTGGATGAATACAAGGAGAAATGAACATACACCTAGCAGTTTAGTGGAACATTAATGGTTATTTTTTTTGGTCTGTTGTCATTATTAACCTAATATGCTGTGTAGCATGAAGATGGCTTAGGAGAAGGACAGCAGGCTTATGACAAGCAGAACAAGTTTAGATACATACATATAGGGATGGATGTCACTTCAGATATGCATTTTTGGAAGTAATCAATACATTTACATTAGAGCTCATAACTGTGGCAAATTTTAATATTTGAGTGATTAAAAATATCATACACATATAACATCACACTAACAAATGATGAGACATACATCTGGAATTGAACCCTTGAATATATTGTCAAAAAATGTCCATTGAAGTGATTTATGTTAACACTCCACCTACTAGGTTGTACTTTGTCATAGGTTCATAGGTTCTTAGGTGTGTACTAGGTTAATGGCTCTGGAGCCTATATAAGCTTAGCTCATATTCAGCAAAGTAAATAACTGTCAGAATAACTATTTAAAAGTAGTGCATTTCATCTGCTTTAACTCTATGTTCCTGTAGTGCAGTGAGATTAAGCAGCATTGCACAGAGAGAGCCACACTAGTGTGGCTGATGGCAAAAACTCATCAGGTTTTGCCATAGGACATATAGAGCCATTCACCACTGCTCAGCATTGATGAATGATGCCAAACTGTACACAAATATAGAGGAGAAAAAGTAGAGGCTTTATTATGGGCCATTTCTGGCCATGTGTGTAGTGTGTGTTTCTATTTTTTAACCAGATTAAAAGTGTGGAATAGGGTAGATAGGAAAGTGGTGAAATGGGGAGCAAGTAGGTGGGAGAACTAAGAGGAAATAATATAGGAATCTGCAGGAAGAAATTGGGAAAGAACCAAAGCTATCCACTTCTTTAATACTGTAATGTGAACATGGATGGAATATTGGATGAATTTGGACTGTCATCACAAAACAAATGGGTAACAACAATGCAGTAATGTTGTATAGACAATTGGACCAAACTAATTGTGTTGAGAAGACACATATGCAAAGTGGAATGCTATGTATGGAACGATCAATTTTTTATTTTCATTTCAAAAAGAGAGGAATGTTGGAGAAGGGAAATAGGAATGTCAGGATCAGATAGGTAGGGTAGGTGAGGAAGCAGGTGCAGACAAACAGGACAAACAAGACAGACATAGGGATAATGATGGACGCAAAAGGTTGGCGACATGATGACTGGGGATAGGTAGGGGACATTGGAGGCACATGCCCTTCAAGTGTGGGAACAGTAAGACTCTTGTTCTTACCCTCAGAAATGTCATCACTGTCCCCTTCCTTGGTTCTCTGTGAAATTGCTTAATGTGGGAGACTTTTTTGCCTTCTAAGGAGCAACATCTCCAGATGGCTGAGGTGGGCACTAATATCAGTTTCTATCACATCATGCAACATCCCTGGCAGTAACTGGTGGGTGATGTAATCACCACCTCCACCAATTTTCTCAGAGGATACCAATGCACCAGCAGCTGGAGCAATGTTACCTGTTGTGAATGGGCCAGGTAGTGCAGGGGCTGTGGAGGCTGTACTGCTAGGTTGCCTCTCAGATGTGCTGGGTGTTGGTGCAGCAGCCATTGGAAGGTTGGCAGCACCTTCCTGTGCTGAAAAGAATTTTGTTTGTTGGAAGAAAAATATGACATCAGAACAGTGCTTTCCCATTTCTAAAAAAAGAAAAAAAAGATAAGGAGTGGGGTGAGATAAAAAAGAAAAGAGATGATTAGAACCATTATATGCCACATTCAAATGCTGTATTATAATAAATATACTTTTATTATTATATTAGATATACAGCTTTCCCAATTTAAAAACCAATTGTGAATTGTTGTAAGTAATCCTTGCAACATGCACATGTGCTTTTGAAGATACTACAGATTAAGTTAACAATGTGGCATTAAAACTAATATTTCTGTAATAAAAATTAAAAAAATGATATTTTTTTAAATTTGAATGTATTTGTTACTTGTGGGAATTGAACCCACAAAATTTGAATAAACTGTTACATTTACCTAATACAATTACCAAGACTTCCAAAAGAAAGTATGCACACTTGTTTTTACAGTTAAGATTTGCATGCTGAAGTCACTAGTAATGTATAGAAGAGAAATAATTTTAATACAATGATGTTCATTTGTGCTGCATACATAATTCTTGCTTCTCTGACTCTTTCCAGGCTCTCAGCATGTGCCTCTCTGTTCACTGAGATTTCCTGTGCAGCTGTAAAATAAACAATAAGAGAAAAAATTACATGAAAGCATTATGCATACAAGTCTTGGCAATCTACAACTTTTCATAACATTTAAAGTTGCTTTATCTGTGTACTCACACAACTGTGTAATATCAGTAGTGCTCGAGAGTCCACGGCTCGAGGCGATAGCCCCCCATGCTAGGCCTACAGTTACCTCAGATCTGCTCGTTTGTTTGCGCAGCTTGAGAGGTTGGGTTGGTTGCTTCTACCGGTTCGTGTGTTGTTTTTCTTTTTTTCTTCAGTTACTTTTTTTCCTTTTTAACTTTTTTTCTTTAGATTAGTGTAGAACATTGAGAATTTGGACTTTTTTTCCCGATTTTTTTTTTAAAAGAAAAAAACGTTTTCTTCTTTTCCTTTCCTTTGGCCTTCCCCTTCCTAGGTGTGTTTGTAGTTGCTTTAACCTTTTGTGTTAAGTTAGTATTTTTTATTAAAAATTATTATTATTATTATTATTTTTCATTTTGCTGACAGGGTATAACTGTGTGTTTGGGTGTGTGTTAGTGTACACCTGTCAGTTAGAACAACCAGGCTCCTCTCATTCGTCAGGAATACCCGTTCATTGTCTCAGCGGGCAAAGAATCTCATTCTCTGAGTCGCCGAGGCTTTCAGTCACTTGAGTCCTTCAGAGGTGGTGAGTCTGGTACTACTTAAGTCCGAGGCAGTCGCCCAGATGCTGCTTCACCCTTCCCGACTCACAGTCGGTGCCTGCCCAGTCCATCAACTCTTTCGCGGAACCTCTCTCTTTGGTTTTCACTAGACCCCTTCTGAGGAAGTCTTACTGAGAAGAGTGAAAGGGCTGCCGTCGGTCGGTTTTAAACAATCTCTAGGGACTGTACTTAAAAAGGGTTTTTCATTGGGAAGATAATACTTCGTAAACAATCTCAGGAGCCTGCGGTAAGCCCTAGGTCATTTTCCAACCAAGACCAGAGGGTAAGGGGCCTACCAAGGCCAATAGAAGGGGCAGGGGCATCCCTGAAGCAGGGGGGCAGGGAAGGCCTTTCCGAGGAAGCCTTGGGAGATCCTGGTGTTGCCGGAAGCATCTTCGTCCCTGACGAAAGAAGGCATCCATCTGGTCTATCCCTCGGCTATTGACCCAATTTCTCAAGTTTCTTCCATCTTCTTTCGCGCTTCCAAATCATTTGCAAAAATCCCTTCCAGATGTTCCACTTGCAGCTTCAATCTTTCCTTTGCAAAAAAAGGCAATTCACTCAGTTTGAGCAGAAACTCAAGGATCAGCGGAGAGCAATCAAGTCGTTACCGGCAGACCAAAAAGGATCGGAATCTACTCAAGGGCAGACCAACAGATGTCTGGAAATCTCTCAAGGTTTTGGATCTGTCAAGAAAACAAGATTTCGATGGTCACGCTCTAAATCCATTCAAAAGGCAACTGGAACAAGAAACTGGGCAAAACTGGATGTGTCTGTAGACCCATCACAACAAACGAATCCATAAACGCTTCCCAGGCGGCTCTCTTTACAGTCATTTTTCAGGCTGGGGACATGCCTTTGGTCTCACCACTGCCCCTTTGGTCTCACCACTGTGTTCATTGTAGCTTCTCACCTGAGAGATTAAAGGATTCACCTGAGACAACAATTTTGGGGTGTTGGCTTCTCACAGGACGACTGCCAGGTCACAGCCTTTTGGCCAGACTTCCTACGCTTTTCATTTTGTCAAAATTTCCATTAATGTCAAAAGGCATTAATTGTCATTTTTGTCAAAGTCTGTTATCACGCTTTGCGTACTCTATAAACTTACTACATGAATTTAGATACTATAAACATGTCTGCAGCTAAACAACCAAGGATATCAGAATGTCACTCACAACAAGCACAACAGCTCCAGCAACAACACCAATAAAGCTGTGTTGGGAATCATGGCATTGCCAACCTCTCCTCCCATTGGCCAGATACCACATGATCCTCCTTCAGTGGATTTTTTCTCAATGGTCATACCAGGAACTTCCAATGTCTCAACACCAATGTCTCCACCATTATGATCATAAGCAAATCAAAGCATGGATGTCTTCCCCAGTCTTCCCGGAAGACCATTTGTTCCCTCTCCGGTTTGCTCTCCCTCAACGTTCTCTGACCCTGGATGGGGGGGGGACCTGATGGGGGGCATTATCAGGGGCACACAGGGCCCAAACCATGGCAGCCAACCATAAATGTTCTTGGAGATGAGTTCTGGAGGATATGCTGCCAGAGCTGCAGCCAAGCCCTTCTTTACTCTCTTCACTTAGGACAGACAGACAATATGTCTGGTATATGTCTGTAGTGGTACACAACAAACAAGAAATCATACCTTACCCTGTGTCGAAGTGTCCAGACTGTCAGCAATGGGCAATTCTCGTTCTTCGGCTTGATTTAGCAGCATCCCATCGGGAAGTCCAATCACATGGACAACAAGTTGAGAGCTACTATCATGCCTCCCCTGGGTGGTCTCTGAAAGACTCTGTAGTGAGAGAAATCTTTTGTCAGGTGGGCTCAGCCTTGCTGCGATCTGCTCCCCAAAGAGCAGCAAGTGCAGATACTTCACTTCCTCTCTATTCCTTTACCAGCCAACCCAGCAGGGGACGCCTAGTCCAAGTTTGTTCTTCACTTCCCCTGGCCTGACAGACCTAGAGGAGTTGTGATTGATAAGTGACTTTCTACTCTACCACCTCTTTCTTAGTCATATCTTATTGCTTTTTTTGTTTTAGGTCGAGGGTCCTTCTTTCTTTTCTTTCTTCCTGTTGTCTGTTTTCTGATTGTTTATTATACTGTTATAAGCTGGGGTTAGCTTACAATCTGAGATCTGAGGTAACTCCTAGCATTTGTTGGCAGGATATAAGAGCCTCGAGGCCGGTGGAACCAACTCGGAGCGTATGGTAAGAACATAACTTCTATTTCTAAACTTATCCTGCCATTGGTTGAGTTGTGCCTGTTGATGGCGTTTCATGTCATTATAATGGTGCCTGCATTGCTCCCCAGTATGTGGTATGTCAGTCACACTGGAGACAGCCTTGGCTAGATTGTTCCTTGTCTCAGCCTTATACTGAGACCTGGTATAGTCCCCCTGCAGCAGCCCACAGCTGTAGCACTATACAAGGAGTGCAATAAATATTTTGGAATTCTCTACACCCCACCTTTGTGCCCTGAATTTGGCAACATTTTTCCCATCTCTACCACGTCTGCACAGGTTCTCCAACAACAGTAAAATTATTTTCCCGCCAATTTGTGGTATCACATTTTACGTCCAGTGCACCAACCCACACAACCATGATAACCATGTCTGCACAATGTTACGTAGAGAAAAACATTGCCAAACAAAGAAGAAGGGAGTTTATGAAGTAGGAAGGATAATGTGACTGCTGGCATTAATTTATGGCATGTGTGCTGCTATACCTGACAACACTTTGTCCAGTGGTCAACACTGATATGTTAAATGACTTGGCTTTTAAGACATGACTTTGGTGGGATAAATGGGATGACTTGACACATATTTTGTGGGGTTTTACACACTGTTAAAAGTAATTTCTACAAGGTGGGATTCAAACCTTTGTAAAAAGCAGGCTACAAACAGTTTGATTTTTCCTTAGTGCTATAGAAGCGTTTACCAACCATGGTCATTACAAATATATACTTTAAAGAGTGAGTGGTGCTATACTTAAGTTGAGCCTGTATGTGTGTGTGACATGACAAAGTCCTGGCTTATGCATTCTCAGGTGTGATATAGAAGCAATGTATGGCATACTGGAAATGCATATGCTTGTATTACTTTCAGAGTAGACTTTTGAGTTCTGGTTCAAACCACACAATACATTTTGTTGTACAGCTATACTTATGTTATGGAAGGTGTGTATATGACTGTCAGTAAACTATGAAGTCCATCCCAGGCCTGAAAATATATTTATAATTACATATTCATTATTGTCATACTACATCAGTAACACATGTAATAGATGTGATACAATGGGCATGCTCAATTATCCTACTATGCATAGGTACTGGTATGTAGAATTATCTTTATATTCTAATTTCTGTGAAAAATTACAGTGGGAAATACTTAAGGAAAAAAAGTGGTGTGTGCTAGATTAGAACCATGATTTAGTTGTGTTTTGAACATGAACTTACACTTGGTGCTACAGGGAAAGCTGGGGAGCAAGTATATTGTTTTACACTCAGTATTGTCCAGAGTACTGACAGCCACTCATCACAACTTAGACTGTTTGAGTGAAGGAAGGTGAACCAAAAAGCTGTTTCAGTTTTTACTTAATCAGTAAACCATGTTTGCATACAGGTGAGCAACACACAAATGTAACAGGCAATAGTGAACATATATTCTCCTGTTAATACTCATTATGATCTCTCCTCAGGAAAAATAACTACTCTTGAACTCAAACCACACTTTACCTAAATTATCTATTGTGTACCTCAACATATTTACACATTGTACTACACACACAGTTGTGTTACAGGTGTAATTTCTGCAGTCATTACCATCCGAGTTGCTGATGGCTGCACAATGCTGCTAAGTGTGTCTTCTCTTCTTAAGGGAACTGACAGTAAATTTTACATTTTTATGAATTTAAACATGTTTGTGCTAAGCCACTTGCCATTTAAAAGGTAAAGACAAAAAATTAAAAATAAAAAGAAGTTAAAGGTTAAACAATTCACCACTCTGGATTTGAATCATCAGACTAATGAGAAATCCAATGTACATGTCGTTGACACTGGTGTTATACTTTTGAGATTGCACAGAAGTGGTGGGCACAGTGAAAAGTGACTGCCATTCATAAATTGATTTTGTGTTGAAAAAGTGTAGACATCCTGATATTTCTGTGGAAAACATATATACATAACTTATGTGGTATTCCTTGGTTTGTACAAACCTTTGTTTGTGTGGGAGGGGGAGGTGAGACAATCACCTAACATTCTGTTGGACTAAATGGAAAATGTGTTTTAAGTGCTTATAGTTCATATAGGATACACAGGCTGATTATTTTTCTAACAAGTACATTACTTATGTGATATTTATCTGTTTTATCCTTCTCTGCTTTATGGCACATAGGATTGTGACACCCAAGCCTACAAATCCACCCCCCCTTTCAGTGATGCTGAAAATGAGGTCATAATGCAGGCTGTGAGATGGCATGGATACTTCCAGCCTGAGAGAGGCCATGGAAAGATGGCTGCCAGAAAAGAGATTTGTAACCAGTTAGTCAGTGATGTAAATGTAGCTGGTGGTTGCAGTTGCAGTTATGATCAGACATGGCATTAGGCCACTGATATGATTTCATCAGCCTGGAGGAAGGTAGCTGCAGTTGCCAAAGAATAGCTGGCTACAGGGGGTGGTCCTGGTACTGAGCCACCATTGATACCGAATGAGGAATTCCTGTCCACTGTCAGTGATCCAGCCAGCTCAAGCGAGTCTGCACACTGTGTTCTTGATGTTGGTGCTGATGTGCCTGGAAGGACAAGTGTGTCTCAGGAGCAGTTTGCAGGTAAGCTTACATAAGGCAACATTTATATTTGCTTGTAGAATAAAATATATAATTTGACTACTACTTCCTGTGATACATTTTATTGATAAGTTATATAGTTATACAAGAGAGTTGTTCAGTATGCATGGGTGTGGGTGAACATCTCAACCAAGTTTCAGTTACAGCTGTTTCTTACAAGACATATAGGTGAATGTGTAGTCACTGTCCCCCTGTGTTATTCCCATTGTGATGCTTAATTGCTGTCCTTTCCTTGCTTAATTTCTTCCTGGATAATCCTCCCTGCAAAATGTGGAGACATCTACACATAGTAAGTAACTGTTTCTTTGCTTATTACTAAGAATTATTTAGATACATAATTATCTGTATGTGTGAGGAGGGTGTAATGAGTATCTGTATTGCTGTATTATCTGTGATTGTGTGACCACTGTTACATTTGTTCATCTATGTTGGATTAATATGTATTTGAGCTGTAATTTCGTATTATCACAGGTGATTCTGACTGTGGAAGTGCAGGACTCCTATCAACTGATGTTGGCATATCGGTAGGCTCCGATGATGATGGTGGCGAAATAGAGGCACAGTTGGGGGATGCAGAGGTTGAATCTGATACTGAGGTTGTGACTGTCACATCCCCTGAATTTCTTTCAGACACAGTCAGTATGCCTACACATACCCATTCTACTGAGCCCTCAGATATTAGACTGGTTGAGGGTGACACTTTTGATTAGGGTAGTGTGGTTACTGCGATTTCAGTGCCAGTTGACTCTGGCCATAGCCAAGGTGGGGTGAGGTGTCACACAGGGTTGGTAAGGGTGCTTAAAGGAGGCCTGTTGTCCAGCCTCCACCTGATTCAGGTGTGCCACTACATGAGACTTGATGTATGTTTAGGGCCATCATGGAGGCACAGGCATGTTCCACTAGGGCATCTGAGGACATGTTTAGGGTACTAGATGTGGCTTATGCTGATGTGCATGACTGCTTCTGCCACATGGCCAGTTCAGTGAATCTGACGAATGCAACAATGGAATTGGCAGTGTCTGTGATGGAACATTTGCTGGGAGGGGAACAGCAACATCATCTGCAGTTAGCCAGCATGGCTGTGCCTGCTCCCACTCCTGTAGTGGCACTACTTCCACTGCTTCATCAGTGGTTGAGGTGTCCACACCCAGATGTGGTAGGCCACAAGATCATGGACCTGGGCGTAGTCATGAGGAGACCTCATCCAGCAGACATTGCTCACTTTTAGGTAGCACCAGCACATCTGACCATGGACATGAGCATGCCAGTGCAACTCCTGGCAGAACCAGTTCTCATGGTTGGGAGCAATGATGATGAACTGATACCTCTACCGTGCGTGGCTCACACCTGTCCAACATGCCAAGTCTTAGAGCTGGCATGAAGCTTGGCTGTGTTTATGCAGACACTCACACACATATTTCACACTGAGTGCCCATACAGACACCCACACATAACAGGTACATGAGGCATTCATGTAGCTTCCAGATCATTCTGTCTCAGTGACCATTTGATAAGTAGCTACATTTCTGCCTGCCTGCCTATCTTTCTTACTCACTAACATTCACTACCTTTTGTGTCAGCCTTAGTCTCCTGTCCCCCAAACCCCATTCTTTGTAAATGGTGATAACTGTGCCATATCCTTGTTTCTATCTTTTGGATGCAGGGATTTATATGTATTTTGTTTGATGCACAAGGTGCATAGCTAACTGAGTGTTTAGTATATGTACTGGTAATGTAATTTCTATTTTTTATAGATTTTTTTCCAACATTTTAGTGTTGTGATTACTACCTTGAAATCATTTTGCTCCACTTGTGAGAATATAGGGATAATTAGACTTTGGACTGCTCTTTCTATTCTGCTTATTTTAGATGCATGAGGCATGTTAGCTGATAAGCAGCATAAATCTATCTATGTAAGCCAGTGCTGTCACATATTGATGTCATTGCTGGGCATCTCACATACATTCTGCTTAATTACAGTTTCAGTTAACAGTATGCAGGTATCTGCCATTCATTTATATTCTTACACATTTATTTTCCTGTTCTAGGTTCAATACTTTCTTTCTTTCTTTCTTTCTTTCTTTCTTTCTTTCTTTCTTTCTTTTCAGTGGAGGCTCGGGGAGAAAAGCTGCACAATGGCAGTTAGTATAACAGTACATAGAATATAAAACAGTTAATAGATACAAGCAATATTAAACAAAACAGACAGTACTGTACAATAGTGGAAACTAAGTTTGTAAACAAACAATATGTACAGATTTATACAGGTAAAAGTCACATACTAATCATGTAATCATATTATTATACATTTGAGGTAATATAATGATAAAAAAGTGGTGGCATAGATAGCGAGGAAAATAAGGCTGAATAGATAACATATATATTTGTTTTAATTAGAGATAAAAGAATGTTTGAAGAGGTAGAATGTAAATTAAGGTATTTACAACTAGGGTATAGGAAGTCAGGTTATAGATGGATGAGAACTGAGACATCTGCATTGTCTCAATAGTCCTACAGTTACAACTGTTGTAATTCAGGGCTGACTCTGATGCTAGCAGTACACAACAATTACATGGATAAGTAAAAGTTATGAGCATTGCCTGGCATCAATGTTACTGTGTATGTGCATAGGATGAAAATTGTACACCTTAGGTGGTCAGCATGTGTGCTGTCCATTGCCTCATATTGTGCTTGACTACATCTACCTACACCAGCAGCAGCTGGAGGATCCCCTCTGACTCCTCACGTGTGTGTGGCTGTGGTGACCTTGCCAGTGGTGGTGGAATGTGTGTTTCTTCCACTTGGTGTTCCTGTTGCAGCCATTTTCTCAGGATGATATTGTGTAGGATAGCACAGACTGACATAATTTTGGCACAAGTACTGTGATCGTAGTGCATAGCCCTTCCCTCCATGTGTCTAGGCACTGAAATTGTAACTTCAGCAGCCTGAACACATGCTCTTTGTTATTTCTTGTTTGAGCATGTGCTTCATTATAGCATTCTTCCGTGAGTGTGTGTGCATTTTTGATGGGTATCATCAGCCATGGTTTGAGTGTATACCCTGCATCCCCCCAGTAAATGACACTGGGGGATATCACCCCCTGGAAAACCTCTGGTAGAGCTATGATTTGTGCCTGGTATGTAAGTTGTAATGGCCAGGGTTGCCAGCACACACATTCAGGATGATTCCCTTAGCATTGCACATGACCTGGCAGTTAATGGAGTAGAACTCCTTTCTGTTTATGTAGACACTTCCCTATTCCTTGGTTGGTGCTTTGATCTCAATGTGCATGCAGTCTATTGCACACAAGACTTTGGGGAAGAGTGCTATAGGATAGAAATCCTACATAGTTATAGCTCTGTCCTCATGGGTATGGGGAAGATATATAGTTACTGGCATTCAGTAGCATAGCATTCAGGAATTGATGTAGGATCCTGGATGCTGATGCCTGTGACACCCGCAGCATGTCCCCTGTTGGTCTCTGAAAGGTTCCTGTAGCTAAAATTCTAAGTGTTAAACATACCTTTATCTCCACTGGTATGGGGTCCCCACAGTTTGTCCTTGATCTCAGTTGAGGGCAACAGAGGTTGCAGAGTTCCTAGAGTGTGTATCTCTATCCACCCTGTAGCAGCTGTATCAGTCTACTAATTTCCACCTCATGCAGAGCGTTGGGGTCCAAATACCCTTCTGCTTCTTGCCTGAGGTCTATCAGTAGCAGCAGCAGCAACATAGATTTGAGCCTGTTGCACATACACATGCAGGACAGCAACAGCAGTCCCTTTCTTTCCCTCTAGTGTAGTTTTGGCTGTATTCCAATAGGTTTGGGAATACAAGGCAAAAACCTACACTGTGTACATAATTGATTTATAGTTTGTTGAATAGCTCTGCAATCTTGGATTGGTTGATTAGCATACAATTCAGCTGCATATGCTGCAATTAGTATGCCACAATGTTTATCTTGTTTGCATGGCTATACACATTGTGTAGAGCTGCTTACTGAATGCAGTTGGGCACTTTGCAGTGACGCACAGACTGTTTTAGTGTATCATGTAAGGTTTATTAAATCTTACCATTAGTTTACATTTCTGCATTAAAGAGCATCCCTACCAAATTCCTTGTGCTATCTGTTCACTCAGAAAGATTACACTATGTGTACACTTGCTGTACAGTTAGTGGAAACCTTTATGAATCCATTTCCCGGATTCACAAAAGCTTGCACGGAGTGCAAGATTGGTGCAGGAGCCCACGCAGGCAATATGTCTGCCGTGCGATCCAGGAACAGCCTGCAGGGGCATGCACGAGCACTCCCGCACTAATCTTGCACAGACTAAGGCCTGGTATGCAAATCACCCCATTTGCAGGTGAAATCCATGCAAATGAGGTGATTTTGCAATCCAGGAAGCTTGCAACAGTCCGTGCAAGACTAGTGCTATCCGCAGAAATGTACTCGGTTAGTAACCGAGTACATTTCTGCAAAATCCAAAACGGGTCTATGACAGCTCCAAATAAAGGCACATATGATTGAGGAAGCATGCCAATGGCCAAGTATAAGGCCACTGGCATTGCAAACAATACAAAAAATAAAAACATCAACTTTTATTTTTTCTTCGCCTATCTCGGCTGTTTAAGCATAGGGCAGCAATGCGCAAATGGGATCGGGAGGAAAATAAGAAAATAAACCTAAAATAAGCATTCTAACTAAAATCAGTATTCTGCCATGCAAGTCAATGGCAGGCAGAAGACAACCTGGCCAGTGAGTAGTGGTTGCTAAGAGGGGAGCCTCAGTGTGAGACATGTAACTATGCATTAGCAGGCAATCCTATGCAAATGAGGGGAAGGATAGTGGATCCCAGTTTTCCCCAGCATTTGAGGCAGGTCCCAACAGTGTAAGATTATGAACAGCTGGGTGCAAGACTAGGAGGCAGGTGACATCATGGGTGTGTGTGTCAGGCATACTGTAAGTGGATTGGAGCCCTGTGACTCGAGTTTTCTCCTGGCTTAGCACAGCTAAGCTAGGGGGTGTGTCTAAACCTGCCTAGCACTCTTTACAAAGTGTAAGCGGGTGTGCTCACTGCTCACCGGGTTTTACAAGAAGAAAAAAGAAGTTAAACCAGGAAATAGCAGCAGTGTGCACATTTGAGCACTCTGTTTGTGCGGCACGCAGATGGGCTTAAACAGGGAGACAATGGGAAGGGAAAACAGCAGTAGGTAGGTATTCAAGGAGAACTAGCATAGCTGGCAGGTGAAATGTATCAGAATCAGCCAATTACACAGGTAGCAGACTAGCCCAGCCCAGAACACTTTCTCCTCTGTTTTTTCTCACACTACACCACCGGTGTATACAACCGGGGAAATTTTAACAAACAAACCTACAAAATGAGAAGGGCTGCAGCAGGCAACATAGAACAACATGTGCAAGAGGCTGAGGGTGGTGAGGATGTGAATGCTGCCAAACAACCCACAGTGAGGAAATGGAGAAGAGTGTACAGACCCAGGGTAACCTACCAGGAGCTACATGAGCTGGAGATAGTGGAGCGCTATAGGTTGGACAGAGACCTACTACAGCAAATTGTTGAGCTGTGCAGGCCACACCTGACACACCAAACTGACCGAGGGGAACCCATCCCAGTGGATACCAAGGTATGTGTTGGCCTAGGTATACTAGCCACAGGTACCTCCCAAAGCACAACTAGGGATATCATGGGGATCTCACAGGCATCAGCATCCAGAGTATTCCACCAGTTCCTGGATGCCATGTCAGCACATGCCAGTGAGCACATATATTTCCTCAACACCCATGAGGTGTTGACCAGCAATATGCATCTCTTCCATCAAATAGCAGAATACCCTGGGGTAGTGGGTGCTATAGACTGCACGCACATATGCATCAAAGAACCACCCAGTGAGCAGGGTAGGGCCTACATCAACCACAGGGGCATCCCCTCCATCAACTGCCAGGTTGTATGTGATGCCCAGGGCATTATAATAAATGTGTGTGCTGGCTGCCTGGAAGCTGTGACGATCCCCACATATGGCATCTGACACAGCTGTACCAGAGATTTGCCAATGGGGACATCCCCTACAGTCACCTAGTGGGGGATGCTGGGTACACACTGGAGCTGTGGCTGATGACACCCATCAGAAATGCACACACACACCTGAACATCAATGCCATAATGAGGCACATGCACAGGCCAGACATATAATAAAGCGTGTGTTTGGGATGCTCAAGTCATGGTTCCGGTGTCTGGACACATCTAGTGGAGCCTTGCAGTATTCACCAGCTACATGTACCCAAATTGTTATGGTATGTGCTATGCTACACAATATGATCCTGTGGAAACAGCTGCAGCAGGAGCAGCATGGGGCAGGGCCACACAACCCCCACCAATGCCAAGACCTGCACAGGCACAGAGTGATCCAGAGGAGGAACAACCTGAGCCTGCCCCAGTAGGCAGAAGGAGGCATGCCCAGTATGCTCTCGCCTTGACAAAGAGGCAAGACATAGCACATGCACTGACACAGTAAGAACGCAGGGAATGACACCTCTCTCTGACTCGCACATACAGTAAAAAGGATGCCAAATATGACACTACCTGTGCTCAACCATGTATAAGGAGTGTACTATGTGGCTCTGATATAGGCAGCCTTCCACCACCATTCGCAAGTCTGGCACACCCTCAAGGTAAGTCAATCAACCTACCAGTTGACAAATGGAGTCAAATGTGTTGTTACCTGTAGCTATGTAATGGATGTGAGCATGCAAGGGAATTGGGTGGCTGAATGTTATGGCAGCAGACAGTAGACACCCATAGTGGCGCCATGACATCTGTAACACATACTGGAGTCACCATAGTAGCCAGCACTACACAGGGTGACAAAACCAACTGCAGGAAATGTGCAGAATGACATGTATGTCCATATGACCCACACATGCCAGTCAGGATGTTTCACATAACCAACAACAGTCTCAGCCAGCAGGACAGGTGTAGACAAGCTTGTGCCATGGCCCCAGAATGATGGCTATGGTTAACTTCCCCCTGCCAGGCCTACACAGACAGACCACAGCAGGGCAGGCATTGGGATTTAAGTTCTTAAGGGTAGGAAGTCAGACTAATATGTAGGGCAACCAAAGCCATGATCTGTAGTACACTGATATGCCTCTAGTCAGCATGAAAGTTAGCAATACAGAATGAAATGGAGTACCTGATATACCAGTACAGTCATAGCAAATGTGTACAAGTTTCACGTGTGCCCCCCACATCCTACATAGTAATGTAATAACAGTCAGGTGTGCCCCCCCACTCCTGTGTAGAAATGTAGAAACAGTCAGGTGAGCTCTCCCATCCTACATAGTAATGTAATAACAGTCAGGTGTGCCTCCCCAACCCTATGTAGAAATGTAGAAATAGTCAGGTGTGCCCCCTATCCTACATAGTAATGTAATAACAGTTAGGTGTGCCCCCCCACTCCTGTGTAGAAATGTATAAACAGTAAGGTGTCCCACCCCCCCCCGCTATGCAGAAATGTAGTAACAGTCAAAGCCAAATGATCGAAGGATACCCTGCAGAGACAGCATGCTACCTGTCGGTGTACAACACAAAGGTCAGCACTGCAGCACAAATTACCTGGACACAATCCACCCATTCAATACAGACGGCCATACTGGGCATGCTCACACACTTGGTGAAATGAAGGCAATGTCAGTGAACAACATACTGAAAGGTCATACTGGGCATGCTCACACAAACACATGAAGGCCATGACTGCAAACACCAGTGGACCAGACATATCTGGCAGTTGCAGTTGTTAGTGAAGATACTTGTCAGTATGCACCACTCATGGCTTGCACACACAGTGGATAGGAATACAGACATATATGTCAGGACAACACACTATAATAATCCAAAGGTAGACGTACATAGATGTGTGGAAGAGGGTGTCTGTGACAAGGAGCCATCCAGGTCTGTCCCACCCAGCACACAGCCAAAGGGCCCCAAACACATGAGGTGCAGATGTCACTCACTGCAGATACTAGCCACCAGTATCTGTCAGCATTACAGACTATGCGGTGCACGTGCCAGCTGTGCAACATGACTGTACAATGAAGTAGTCATCTAGCAGCTCTATACATGTACCTGTGACATACGACCCCTTGTGTGCCCGCATGTGATGTGTCAACCCCTAGATGAATGGGTTATGGCACATGCATACACCGCCTTCCCCATAGCCCTATGACAAGCCTGCTGAGGTCATCCAATGTGAAATACACCTTTGGGAAAATTGTAGCCCAGTAATCTCCATGGCATGTCTCATAAATGCGTGTAGAAAGCAATCCTTTTTAGGGTACTCACACTCCTTACAATTCATATACTCAACTTTGGCAAGGCTGCTGATGTCACCCACCTAGAAATACACCTCTGGGAAAATTGTAGCCCAATCATCTCCTCTGTAGCACATCCTGTACCTGCGTATGTCTGTAGTGCGATAAAATAGTTAGGTAGGAGTTCTAACCCCAGACTTGGCAAGTGTGTGTGTGTGTCTGTGTGTGTGTGTGTGTGTGTGTGTGTGTGTGTGTGTGTGTGTGTGTGTGTGTGTGTCTGTCTCTAACTGTGTAGACAGCAATACTTTTTAGGGTACTCACACTCCTAACAATTCATAAACTCAACTTTGACAAGGCTGCTGATGTCACTCACCTAGAAATGCACCTCTGAGAAGGCTGTAGCCCAGTAATCTCTGTAGTGCATCCTGTAACTGTGTACTGCTATAGTGTGATAAAGTAGTTAGATAGGAGTTCTAACCCCAGACTTGGCAAGTATATGTGTGTGTGTCTGTCTGACCCTGTCTGTGTAGAAAGCAATGCTTTTTATGGTACTCACACTCCTTACAATTCATACACTCAACTTTGCCAAGGCTGCTGATGTCACCCACCTAGAAATACACCTCTGGGAAGGTTTTAGCCCAGTGACCTCTGTAGTGCATCCTGTAACTGCGTACTGCTGTAGTGTGATAAAGTAATTAGGTAGTTGTTCCAATCCCAAACATGACAAGTGTGTGTGTGTGTGTGTGTGTGTGTGTGTGTGTGTGTGTGTGTGTGTGTGTGTGTGTGTGTGTGTGTGTGTGTGTGTGTGTGTGTGTGTGTGTGTGTGTGTGTGTGTGTGCCTGTTTGTGTAGAGAGCAATGCTTTTTAGGGTACTCACACTCTTATAATTCACATACTCAACTTTGCCAAGGCTGCTGATGTCACCCACCTAGAAATACACCTCTGGGAAGGCTGTAGCCCAGTAATCTCTGTGGCACGTCCTGTAACTGTGTACTGTAGTAGTGTGATGGGGAACTGTGATAGGGTTCCATTCCCACCTGTGGCAGTTCTGGATGTTTTGTATGTGTTTCATTGTATGTGTATGGATCAATTCATTATAGGCTAGTCACACTCATTACATTTCAAATGGCCTACTTTGGCAATCCTGCTGATGTCATTCATTGTGAAATACACCTTTAGGGAAGGAGTTCCCTATTAATCCCTGTTGTGAGTCCTATAACAGCTCCATACTGTAGTGTGATATAGACCTCTGTTAGGGGTTATATACCCACACATGTTGGTTGTGGATGTTTTGTGTGTCTCACTGTCTGTGTAGAGAGCAATGATTTTAGGCTAGTCATACACAGTACATTTCAAATGGCCTACTTTGGCAATCCTGCTGATGTCATTCATTGTGAAATACACCTTTGAGGAAGGAGATTGCTAGTAATTCCCGTGGTGCATCCTTTAACAGCTCCATACTGTAGTGTGATATAGACCTCTATTAGGGGTTCTATACCCCCACATTTCAGTTGCAGATGTTTTGTGTGTCTCTCACTGTCTCTGTAGGGAGCAATGCATTTTAGGATAGTCACACACAGCATATGTCAAATGGCCTACTTTGACTATCCGGCTCATGTCATACATCGTGAAATACACCTTTGGGGAAGGAGTTCCCTAGTAATCTCTGTGGTGCGTCCTATAACAGCTCCATGTTGTAGTGTGATATAGACCTCTGTTAGTGGTTCTATACCCACACATGACAGTTGTGGATGTTTTGTGTGTGTGTCACTGTCTGTGTAGGGAGCAGTGCATTTTAGATGTGTCACAGTCACTACAATTTGAATGTCCTACTTTGGCAATCCTGCTGATGTCATCCAATGTGAGCTACACCATTGGGGAAAGAGTACTCCAGTAATCTCTGTGGTGAGTACTATAACTGCATAGTGCTGTAGTGTAATAAACTAGTTAGATAGGGTTTCTACTCCCAGACATGACAGGTGCGTGTGTGTGTGCGTGTGTGTGTGTGTGTGTGTGTGTGTGTGTGTGTGTGTGTGTGTGTGCGTGTGTGTGTATTTGTAACACATATCCTGTGTGGAGGTGGTTGTATGTGTGTGACACCAGTGGCCAATGTGAAGTGGGTTTTGCATATTTCTTATATGGTGGCCCTACTATATATCACAATGTCCACTGTACAGGGATAACAGATGTGAAATAGCTGAAAGGCTGGGGTGCAGAGCCATACCCCATACATTTGACATCAAGGTCAAGCAATCACAGTTAGCAACCCCAGTATTACCCAGAACACACTCTCAACCCATGTCTCATACACACACACACACACACACACATGCCCAGGCAATAGCCAATATGTGGGTAGTACACTGCATATTGGCCAGTGATAGTAACTACGGGGTGATAGCTGTGGGCTACAGAGGGCATGGCACCCTGTCTATCTGTCTAATATGCACATACATGCAGACAGTGCACCTTCCCCATGTTCTCCAATGGACACATGCACCACCTGTGGTGCCATCACATGTAACCCACAACGAGCATACCATGCCTGACAACATGCCCTGTATTGACAGATGCCACTGACACTAGGGAATGCCACTAGCATGCTGTCAATTTAGGTGCAGGGTAAACCTAGGTGCAGGGTAAACCTGCTGCCCATTACCAGTTTCCACCACATGTGGGCAAGACTGGCACATCTGATAATAATCTGTGTTCACAACATGAGTCAGACACCCCAGGTACAGTTCCACATGTCACTGTACATGCATGTGAGAGGTGTGCACATCCCAGATACTGTCCATGTCATGGACTAAGGAACACATACATGGCAAGTGATGCACAGCATTGGCCAAACACAATAGTCACCCAGGTGACTGGATGGAGGATACAGTACCCACCTGTGTAGGCAAATGCAGACACTACAGCCCTGAGCCACAATGCAGACCATCGTCATGTGGACTGATGCCAAGGTATACCTATTGTCTAGCCTTGTACAGCCATCTGGCACAGTCGACCACCACACAACCGTGCAGACATGCACCCATGCATGTCAGTACTGGCACCCTGTGTGTTTGTGTGTGTGTTGTATGGTGTGTATGTTCACATCCTCACTCCCTACAACCCCCATGGGCATACTGAAGCATGCTGTCTGATGCCAGACACCTCCCCATACCCTTTGCCCATACAACCCCCGTATGACCCATGTGGTGCATGTGATACCTACACAGTGATGTGTTGTGGCAATCCCACTACTGATGAGTTGTAATCCTGGCCCTGCCAAGTGTGTCAGTGTGTGTGTGTCCCTGTGATAGTGTGGCTGTGTTGATGCTGGCACCTGCTCATGTGGACAGGCACGTGTACGTCACCTACCATATAGCTACCGTATCCCTGTTGCAGATGTCAGTCACCATCACATATATGTTCTGAGGGCTCCACAACAGGTAACCCATATGGCACATTCAATAACTGTGATAGTACTACATGGTTGTCAGGGTTTGATACCCTGTGCTGGTAGGTGTATGTCACAAACATGCTTAGGTTTTAACCACCCACCACTCCCTGACTTGTCTTTGCCTCTGCCTTCTTCTCCCACTTCCTCTCTGGTGGATGTGGAGACCTATGCCTACTTTGCTTGGGAGCAGCATGTGTATTTTAAGTGGTGCTCATGATCAGCTGATGGCCTCTGCATGAATTACAGCCCTCTCCTAGCTGATTGCATGTGGAACAGCTGTGGTAACATTCCCATAGCCAATTGCATGGAAACACACTCCAATATCTAGGAACATCATGTTGGTGTTGGCCCTTTTCATTCACTGTGAGCAGGAACTAGATCTGTTGTCTGGCAAGCAGCATCTCAGATGGATTGGGGATTTACCTCTAACAACATACACTGTGGAAACAGGGAAACACACAGGAGGGGGATGTGCCTGACCTGCTACATACTGTAAGTGCTGCTATACTGCATTTGGAGTACTGTTGGTTTAACAGTGTGTATGTGGATATGACTGTCCTACATGTCTCAATACCTGCCATGTCAGTTCTATGTTTATGAGGAATTCACATCTGCAGGGTCATCTGCAAACAGGGCAGTGTGTTGTGCCTTTGGTTTCATGTGTTACCAAAGGAGCATATATCTGTGGACTGCAGAAAGTAGTGTGAGGATTGCAGTCTGTAGATGGTGAAAGCCATGGCAGTTACTGGCTTCTTATCCCTCATAGGACATATGTTGCAACAAACCTTGTTACAACAGTACATGTATGAGGTTATCACAGCAACATGTCATTATTGGCCCTGTGTATGTGCTTCCAGCCACAACTCTGTCAACCTGTGTACATATGCCGTGCATGAAGTGGTGCATATGTGCTGTACACCATAATTAGTGTCATCATATCTGATAACAAGCCAGTGAGATATCAGACTGCTACACATGTTATGTACAGTAGGGGTTATATTTGATGACATAACCTGAACATTCTGTGGATGTTTGTACAGTACTGAAGTCTGTGTACTTATGGTGAATGTCGACAGTGTGTGTATTGTTAATATATATACTTTAGCCTGTGTACAGACTGTGGTAGATGTCATTGTTCTAGGTCCCATCCTATCTGATGTTACATGCCGCTCCACTGTATGGTACCATATTGGCATACATGTTTGTAGGGCCATGCACACACATGTCCCATACCACAGACAGCCATCAGACCAAACTGTGTAGCAGCCCAGTATATGTAGGGTCAGTCTGTGAGTAGCACATATGAGGATGGTATTGAACAGATAGTCCATATACTGTTATATTATGCTAGCTTAACATTTGTGGCTGTGGCTGTGTTCACATTGGTTGTGTTTATGCACTTTCACACAGGTGTATCTTACCCTGTGCTGTGACATGCCTGTAGAGCCTGTTATATATGCAGGTGCATGTGCATTCCCCCATAGGAGATGTAGGCCAGTATTGAGCCAGTCTGCCTGTAGCCTGCACAGTGCATTGTTATATGCCTAGCAGCTTAATGTACTTACCCAGTGAGATCTCATGTGCAGATACTTGCCAGATTTACTGCTGCCGGGCTTCCCTTAACACTCATGTATGTCAGATAGAGCAGTGGGATGCTGTACATATGTATGTCAATATCTAGTGAGTTGTATGTGGCCATGGCACCCCTGTACCAGCAGTTATTATGTGTCAAGCCAGACAGGGGTGTGTGAATGCATAACCTATGGTGGCAAATGTATTCCAGTCATTATGTGTTATACCCATCTACATGGCTGTCTACATCCATATTGTCAGGCATGGTACACATGTTTAGCACTAAGGGGATATGTGCACACATCTGGACTGTACAGAGTATGTCAGAATGTCCACATATATTGGCCAATATCTCTGCTGCAGTCCACAGGGGCATTACATGCTAGCAGCAGTACTTTACTATGATGTCCTTAGGATGTCTGTCAGTAGCCAATGGCACACATGTTATAAGCAGATGTGACCTCCAACACACACCATGTCTATGAAGACAATCCCAATGACAGTAGGAATAGTCTACTAATATACCTGCTATAAATACCTGATATCCCCTTGCACTATGACTGTGGGACTATAGAGGCTGGGGTAGGGCTACACTCCATGTCCAGGACATATGGTAGAAATATATGTACATATTATTATTCTGATAGCCCTTATATGTAGTACTTCCAATCACCACTGTCATGACAACCACCTACTCTAACCCCCTACATCATGTGGGCATGGTCCCTTTACACTGGCTGTGTGATGGACATCCTTCCTGTGTGTGAGCATCAGTGTTACAGACAGCAGGTAGCAATACTTCTTACAGGAGAACTGGCACACTCAGGGCAGCTACATATTTGTAGGAGGTTCAGGAACTACAGACAGAGTGTGAGTAGAGTTGTGTTATGTTTTGTATAGTACTGGTGTTACAGGGTGTATGTACATACTACTTTACCCTGGAATGCAGTCTGTCTGCATAGCTCTCAACTGTGGGCCTAACCTCTTGGTGGCAAGAGGTGTGCCTATCATGTGTTGTCTGTCCACCACACAGGTCCTGTGTCAGATATTTCACTGGCAGTGTGTGTGTTGAGTGCTATCAGTACATGGCCACATCCACTTCTGTTTTTAAGCTCAATTCCATGACTAAGGGTATGTTGCAGACTATCTTGTAATGCCAGCAACTTGCTTAGTGTATGGCACATTTGTGGCTGTGTTCCAGCTTCTGTCCTCCACCTACATACCAAGCTTTGCACATATGACATGCTGTTGGGGGTTGTTCCATAGTGGGCTGTGAGTATATCACACTGCCATTGCTGCCATCAGTCCACTGCTGTTGTATCCCCCACATATACGGTGGGTCTGGGACCATATATCTGTGGGCATCACCTACACAATACATGTGTGCTCTTATGCTCTCCAGAGGCCAGTGTATGTAACAGTGGTATATGGCTCTGTATTATTGAGTCTGGGGGGGAAGCACCATAAATGACCTAGGCTGTTAAAAAATGTGGGGGTATCAGGGGTGAGCTGCCTTAAGGTATCTGGATGTACAGTACCGTATAATGCAAGCCTACTGCCTCCTGCCATACAGACTGTTCTGTTTGTTAGTGTGCATGTGATGGTGTCAGTTATGACGTGTTATGTAACAGTTACAACCCGTTTGGTCACATGATGTCTTTACCACCTAGTGATTTTGTACAGAGTATAGATAGAGGCTGCTGAACTATATACCTGCATTACATACTGTTGATTGTTTGGTATCCTGTGGCCCAGTCTATCCTCACTATTGTACAATTTGAATGGCTTGGCCTGGACAGCAACAGTTGTGAACCTTTCCAGACTACTGTATTAGTGTAACTGTTTCACAGTTGCATTACTCTGTTTATATAAATGTCAGTGTCTGAACAGCTATATGACATGGCATATAGAACTGTAATAGTACAAAATTAAAGGTATTCCATTTCTGCAAACCTGTGTGTAGTGTTTTCCCTATGACCTCTCTGTGGGTATATGTTGCAGGCAACGATTGTCATTTGTATGGTTGGCCCATACAGTGTCCTGTTGTTCAGGTGTTAACTGTAGGCATAGTGGCTGTTCCATATTGTGTGCACCTTCTACATATGTATCTTACTGTACGCATATCTGAGTGTGTATGTGTAGTCACATGTATATCCATATATATATATATATATATATATATATATATATATATATATATATTACATATGTACATATGTATCTGCATATCTGTGTCTGTGTATCTGTATCCTGGGGATGTTGATGGCTTCCACATTTTACATTTCCTATGGGAGGCAGACTGTACTGCTTGATATGTTACCAATACTAGCCTGACATCATACAGGTGGGATGTAGTACTATTAACATATTGTGCCCATGTCGTGTCAAGTCCTGGTTATGGGATCTGCAACACTTGGTAGTGTATTGCAGGGCAGACGTGTTTGGCTATGGGGGGGTGCCTATTCATACAAGACATATAGTGTGTGGGGCCTCTCAACCCCATTAATGGTGTATGTGGACATATGTATGTTAATCTGCCATTGCTATCTACAGATGTATGGCCATATATACTGATATATATATATATATCTGCTTACATATATATAACTATGTCCGCACATACCTACATAGATGTATGTCTGTGTACACATATGTAACTTGCTGTGTATATGTAGACATATAGGTGTAGGCACATATATTTGTCAGTGTAGGCATTTGCGTGTATATATGTTCATATATATTAATATATATGTATATAGTTCTAGAAATTTATATTTAAATATATATATATATATATATATATATATATATATATATATATATATATATATATATATACACATATATAGACATGTATCTGTTTAGATATTAATATATTTACACACACATACATCTAGATGTTGGTATATATTCTCTGTACTGTTGCATGACTGAACTGGATGATATGTTTCTGAAAAAAAATCGGAATTATTTGTATCTGGCATGGCTAAGTGGCAAATCACTTTGTCTATGGTCTGCAGGATCCTGGGTTTGAGCTTTGCAGGTGCTGTTTATTTTGTTGCTGGGCAGAACGCGTCCCATTGGATACAGAGTGATTAAGGCACTTTTGAGCAGTTGTAAGTGGGTTTGCCCGTGGGTAAGCACTGCCTGCACAGGTTAAGCAATTTAGAAGCTAACTGAGCGAAGACACTGTAACCGGAAGTTAGCAGTGCTTAGCTCCGCACAAACCCGCGCAAACCTGCTTACAACTGCTTTGAAGTGCCTTAATCAGACTGTATCCAACAGCCGTGTTCTGCCCAGCAACAAAATAAACAGCTCCTGCAAGGCTCGAACCCAGGACCCTGCACACTGTTAATGAAGTGATTTACCACTAAGCCATGGCAGATATGCATAAGCATGATGTTTTCACACACATATCATCCAGCTCAGGTATTCAACATTACGGGGAATGTATTTCAACATGTAGATGTATGAGTGTATGTATATATATTAATATCTAAATGGATATAGCATATCTATATATGTAGATATAGATATAAAAATATATACATTTATATATCAATATAAACATATATACATAGATACGCATACATCTATAGATATATATGTCTACATCCATATGTCCACATATATACAGCAATATATATATATATATATATATATATATATATATATATATATATATATATATATCTATATACATATATATATATATATATAAGCACTAGATGTTAACAGTACTCCATACCACCTGTATGATGTCAGGCTGGCATCAGTAACATATCATGCAGTACAGTTAAGTGAAGTCTCATGCTTGGGGGAACCCCCTGGGCAGGCTCAGTAAGTAGCTGGGATCCCTCATACGATCCAACAGGCCTACACCCGACAATGGATTCACCACTGTTGCCAAGGACAACCACAAAGTGGTGTATAGCTAAATCAGGGATCTCAATGGCAATACTCACATCTGCTCTGAGTTACAGCACAATGGCAGTATTAGATAGAAGCAACAGATAATGCCGACATCCAGGCAGATGGGTTCATTGCACACATAACCCCACTTTCACCCCCTAAATGGCCCATCTGTACACCAGACTGATGCAAGTTTACTGTAATTACGGATGCACAGGTAAGAACCACACTCTCCAAAGCCAGTATCACAGCATCCATGGGACCAGAAACCACCACAGGCTGCATTCTACACATAGTACAGAACAAACCGGCACCCTACCTAAGTACTGTGTTCAATCATAGACTCAACTCAGGGTTTTTGCCTATTGAATGGCACACAGCAACAGTCATCCCACTCCATAAAGGGTGTTCCACCATGTCAGCTGGGAACTACCATCCAATAACCTGATGAGCCTGATCTGCAAGGACATGGAACATATCAACACTGAACCCATGGCCAATGTCACTGGTAATCTTAAAACCCTGGACCCCACCAATGCTGGGTTTGTCAAAGGCAGAGAATGCCACCTAAACCTGGTATACCTCCTTGAAGCAGTCATGAAAGTTGTAGATGAGGGTTAGGAGGTTCACACAGCCTATGTAGATCATGACTGGCTTTTCTACACTATCCCACATGTAGGAATGTGTGTAGATGTTAAGGGGATCTACCTCCGTTCATAGAATATGTTTCCCCCAGGACTGCTTGGCAAATGCCAACATTCCACAGTTGCCATCCCATGGACATAGTGTCTTTCACAGGTCGTAGATGTGTTAATGCCCTCCTCCACACTATAGAGGTGTGCAGTAATACTGGGGTTGCTATAACTCACTGGGTGTGGCTGTTGTGAACACATCCACCATCATTGCAGTTACTGTTGCGTCTGTCCCCTCACATAGCTGTCTGTAATACTGCACAGTGTATGTTATCAGGTTAATTAGTTGTTGTTGTTTACACCATTCACAGTAGTAGAGCACCTCACACCCTTCTAAGGGTAGGGCTATGCCACCAGCAGTGGCACACTCATGTTAGTGAGGTGAAGATTGCAGTAGAGTGGGGAAAGGGACATACACCCTACTGTTAGCATTTTCACTGTCATTCAAATAGTAGACCGCATATATACCACTGTGTGGTTGTGCCTATCCTGTTTTGGTGGGATTACATGGGCAACATATGTGTTTCCTGCACAGGGACATACCTCCATGTGTACAGTCTTGTATCTGTACTGCATCCAAACCAAAGGCTCTGTGTGTTGTGCCCAGCCATGTCATGTGTACCACCCACTACACTACACTCCACTATAGAAGGCCTGCTGACACCACTACACCCATCAGCCATGTGGTACATGGACAACCACAACAGAATCAGAATAGATAATGGTGAAAACAATACAACATTGTTAATAACAGCTATAATGCATCATGGCTGCACAGCTACACATTCCAGGATGTTAGCATTTCACTTTACTGCTGACAACATGCTACACAGCATTCCATTTTTGTACAGTCACCTTGTGCATCAGTACCATGTTAGCTTGCCCCTGCATCGATGTTACGGATGACAGGATGTGGCACAGGTATCATCATATGCACAGGGTGTGTTGTTGGTTTGCCGGAGGCCTAGGCTGAGCCATACAATTGACGATGTGTGTTTGTGTGTGTGAGGGGGCTGAGTAGTGTTTTGGGCCAATTGTGATGTCATGTGTGCAGGTATGTGGTTGCCCTAGGTTTGTTGTTGTGTGTGTGTCTGCATGCACACCATAGTTCCACCATGTGGCTGCCCTATATGGGGATTTGCGAGACAGCTGCAGACTGTACCTGGCAGGGTTTGCAGTTCACCATCTCCGGCCACAGACATGGGAACTGTGCCTGGCAGGGGTGCCACAGGCACTATCAGGTACAAGGCCAGTTAGGATACTGTCCCCCGAGATTGACAAATGTCCACTGGATCCAGGTCCCTCCTGGGACTTGCCAGGGCCACGTGCACATGGCCTGCTATGATGGTCTGTGGACAGAACCCCCTCGCAGTGCTGGGGCTGGTACTGCCACTACGGGAGCTGCTGTGACTGGTAAGATGTCCACAGCGACCTCCAGCTGCTGATGTTGCTGGCATATATCCATGTGGCCATCGTAACCCTCCCACCCTGTTCTGATGCATGGACATGACATTGTTGATGAGATCCAACGTCTCACCCCACCGTCAATCCTTGACCTTGGTGAAATTACAAATGGCACCTGCTAGGTCATGGATGCTGTAATTTACAGAAGTGTGATAAGCCCTCTGCACCCTTAGACCCTGTCTGGTGTACGATTCCATTCATGCCTGTGCCTCCATGACAGCCGGGAAAATGCGTGTGGTAGATATACATGTGGAACGTCTGCCAGGTGCATGATGACCAGCAGTGCTTCGACGAGCACCCCTGAACATCTGCTTATGTGGTACCCCACCAGACATCCGGCTATGGCTGCTGTGTCCTGACACACATGCCATAGATACCACACTGTCCTGACCAATGCCAACTGTAGACTGTCCCTCAGCTAAGGCCAATGGTGATGAGGTATGTAGAGGCAGTATGACTGTGTGCGTGGATGGGGTGGATACTTGTGGGATGTCAATTGGTGGCCCAGCATCAGCCCCTGACAACCTCACCTGTGCCTCAGTACACCTATCCTCATGGTCACTGTCTGTATCAGTGCTATCAGATTCCCTGCGGGAGGGGCCCAGCCCCACCTCGCCACCTGTGAGAGTAAAACAGGAAACGGACTGTAAGACCTCTACATTAGAGCTTAACAGTGCATTCACACACACGCACACACACACACACACACACACACACACACACACACACACACACACACACACACACACACACATGTGCACAAGTGCACAGGCATGCACACACCCTGGAATTGCAACACAATAATGGACTTTACCTGTGTATAGACAAAGTCCCTACTTAATTGTCTGTACTCCTCCATCCAGCATCATAGGTTCATAGGTAGGTACTAGGCAATCTGCCCAAGGGTATATATAAGCCTAGCCAGATTGTATTGGCTTTTGACTCCTCAATGATTAATTAACTGAGCCTCTGTCAAGCAGAGCCAATGAATTGATCACAGGGGTGTATTTTTTGTTACCCATCCACTCGTCAAGGCTTCTGTTGAAGAGTGTTAGTGAGGAGCTCTGCCTAATGTAGTTAGGAATTTTGTTCCAAAGCATGGGGAGTCTCTGTGACAGGAATCTATCCCTCCAGCATGTACTATTTATTGTTGTGGTGAGGTTTAGCTCACTAGAGCATGTGGCTCACAGTGAGTTGTATTTCTTTAGGTGGAGCATGTCCATCAATTCTGAGTTGGACATGGCTTTGTAAGTCAGGCAGAGATCACCTCTGAGTAAGCGATATGCCACTGAGTACAGCCAAAGTTTTTTCAGTCGGGCTGCATAGGACATATGTTTGAAGCCAGTAATCCTCATGCTGAGGTGCTTTTGTGGTCTTTCCAGCTGTTGGAAGTGTCTTGTGAGGTACATTCCAAATGGGGCATTGTATTCTATGATGGGTCTGATGAGTGATGAGTAGAGGGACACTATAACCTCTTTATTTCTAGATGCAAACCCCTTAGTAATTAGATGGGCCACATAGAAGGATTTCCTAACTACTTTAGAAATATGATTATCAAAGGGGAGATTACTATCTACCTGGGTCCCCAGATCTCTTATTACCTCTTCTGTATTAAGGGGGCTGCTGCCTATGTGGTAATTTGTGGGAATTTTGTTTTTCCTAAATGGGATGACTATGCATTTTTTGGCATTTAGCTTGAGGCCATGACTTTGACACCAGGTGTCTGTCTCAGTAAGGCCTTTATGAAGGATGTCCATGTCAGCCGGAGAGTCGATTATGGCTCCCAGTTTGCAGTCATCAGCAGACATGGTTAGCCATAGTCCTCCTGTGTTTGTCAGATTTGAATAATTACAATAACTGATGCCAGTCACTCAGGTATAATTCATCTAATAGCTCAGACATGTGATCACAACATATGACCTGTTACACCATTACCTCTTTCCCTTGTTTGGGGTCTGTTTTGTCCAGGACACTCTATTGTCATCCGGGTAACACCCTAGTGTGGACTACATGTGTTGTGAATGGCTGCCCTTTGTTATTGGCTACTGCAGTCAGTCAATGATGTCACATACAGGAGTGGCATACGTAGCTGTTGTTCAATAGCTGCATGATCTGTTGCACTAATTACTGTCTATGTGGAGTACATTACAATATGGAAACACTCTGGTGTAGTCTAATGATTCCCCACTGCATCCGTACTGTTGCATTTATGGATTTACCTTCACATTTCTGCTGTTTGCATTTAAACCAGTATTCCTGATGTACTACAGTATTACCTCCCTATGCATCTTTCAGGCTGTGGACACTCATATACTATCGGCTGTCCTGCAATCGAAGTTCAGACATGTATTCCTGGTGTCTAATATGTCTGTCCATGTACATCTACTGCAAGACTCCTAAGGGAAGCTAGCTGGTATGAAAGACACCACACAAACACACACACACACACACACACACACACACACACACACACACACACACACACACACACACACACACACATGTACAGTCATGGACACACATACACATGCACACACAGACATACACACACACAGTCGATATACATAACAACCAATACACTCCACCAGAAAGCACCTACAGACAACTCCAGCACCCCCCCTAATGCACACAATAACAGGTGATGGTGTACTACATTATCATACACAGACCTGTAATTACACACATGTCAGCATGCTGGACATGTGGTGCTCAACAACATGCAGTGCAACTGTAGTCAATCCCTGCTACCAGCATTATACATGGCTGTGATGCATGGCTTTTGTTAGTAGGTGATGGCCCTCCCCCTGGAACACACTGCACCCATGTCTACAGCATTGTTGTGCATCTGTGCAGCACCCTGGCATGTACTGTGCACCATACCTCACAGGTGTACACACCATTGCAGGATGTGTATCTGTGTGTCAGTTATGTTTCATCTGCTGCTCACAGCCTCTGTGTGTTTGTGGATTATATGTGGACACATTTTGTTTGTGAATGTCTGATGTGTATTCACAGATGACATCATCAGTGGTGCATGTATGAGTGATAGAATACCATTAGACTGATAACAGACACACTTTACTGTGCCTATGGTGAGTGTACAGCCCATTATTGACATGGCACCCTCTTCCCTAACATGCCATGGTGCAACACTACTGCATATGTCCACACTACACATACCTGATATGTGACATATGACCTAGGCAGTCAATTGCATTACAAGCCATATGTGTCACTTGTGTAGATGCTGATTTGGATGCATACCGTTTGTGGGTGCATATGTGTGCACACACATATCATGATGGTGTGTAGTAACAACTGCTATGTGTACTACTGCGGTCACAATACTTGGCAGGGGTACAGTAGCATGGGCCATCATCA
This sequence comes from Protopterus annectens, assembly GCF_019279795.1. Classification (NCBI taxonomy): domain Eukaryota; kingdom Metazoa; phylum Chordata; order Ceratodontiformes; family Protopteridae; genus Protopterus; species Protopterus annectens. The sequence continues at coordinate 1,697,108,908 of NC_056737.1, read as the reverse complement.
TGCGCCAGTAGTTGGTCAGTCAGCCCTGCAAATGTTCCCCAAACCTGCATGTTTGCATGCTAAACACATACACAGCTCTTGGAGGTCACACAGTACCATCACTAGTGCCGTGGAGTCAGGGTTATATCTGCGACACTTCATGACCTTGACTGTGTGCAGATATAGCCATTCTTAGTGGGTTTGTCTCTCCCATCCAGTGCACTGTTGTGTTTCAGGATGACAAACCCTCACCATCTCCTGCCACATTGCAGATGCTCGACATCTGTGGTCTACACATGTGTGTTATATTGCAGTATCCCAAACTAGGAACACCATGTGTACTGGCATATTCCCTGCCAATGCATGTCAAACATGCAGTTGTACAGTGGCACCAGCAAGGTACAGATGGGGATGTCATCCCTGGGTTGGGGTGAGGTGTGGATTGTGCAGCACATGTATCATAACTGCAACTTTCTGCACTTCCCCAACATGGTGCTGGTACATCAGAACACATTGCAACACATGGCTTTAGCAATGACCCGCCATTATGCAGGACATATCTGTAGCGAGCCCTGGCTGCTTTTGCCTGTGGTACACATAGGTTCATATGGGAGTACTAGTCTATTGGTCCTGGGGCCTACATAAGCCTAGCCACAGGGGTCCCCAGGCATGCACCACCCAATAATATTATTCCCCTGTGCCCCTGTCAGGCTTTTGGCACAGACATACTACCCCGGGTAAATTCCCCATTTCCCATCAAGTTGTCAAGTGTTTTTGTACAGAGAGCCAATGAGTAGCCTTGCCTGACATGAATGGGTAGTCTACTCCAGAGTGTGGAAATTCCACAGGGCAGGACCCTATCCCTCCAGTATGTTCTGTTTAATGTTTTGATGAGGTTTAGGACCCTGGAGCATGTGTGTGCAGAGGGATTGAGATTTCATTATGTGTAGCATGTTCAACTGCTCTGTGTATGACATAGCTTTGTATGGTAGGCAGATGTCACCTGTGCCTGGGCAATGCTCACTGGAGTGTAGCCATGGTTGTTTGAGATGGTCTGTGTATTGCATGTGTTTGAGGCTGGTAATCCTATTACTGAGGTGTGTGGTCTGTCAGTGAACATGTACACCATGCATTATGGTAGGTGTGTTAGATGTGTACATGGCCTAAACCTTACCTATGACATGCACAGTGTATTGCCATGCATGACCTTAAACCATACTCACCGGCATCAGGCAGCTGCCATGCTAGCATCTCAGAGGGACCTACATTGGGATGAGACAGAGTTGATGTCAGTGGCCACAGCTGTGGCATTGCTACTGGGTGGGTGCAATATTACAGTAAAACAATGGTTGAAGTCCACAATACTACAGATTATGCACAACTGATTATCAGTACTACACAGCAACAGACTGTATGTCTCACATATGCATGATCTACCTGTACAGATGCATACGCAACAGTGGTCTACTGATATACCCTGGGACCTTACTTGTATGCTCCATGTCTGGTGTGTGGGTAGCACCCACCTCCATGATTGTATATGTCTGTAGCTGTTGTGGGCGGGCAGGTGTCACCAGGCTCATGAGCAGCTCCTCAACTCTGGTGAGGGGGGGAGGGATGGTATGGTTCCCCCCTGTTGTGAGGTGGTTACCCCGCATGGTAGCAGCATGGCAACATACATAGCGGAGCAAGTCACTACAATGATGGTGGACCTGCTCATAAGTACGGCTGTTCATGCCGACATCATTTACCCTGCCGACTACATCATTCCACATTGCGATACGCTCATGCTGATCATGGCTTGTCCTGGAGATGAGCAGCTGATAGTGCTGGATGAGGCTGTTGATTATGATGTCATCCTCAGCGGCAGTGTAGGCTGTATTCCTTGGATGTACCATTGTCCCTGAAAGACATAGACATAAAGATGGAAATATGTCTGAGCAACTCATATGGCATGGTTACCATAATACACTACACATATCAGTCTCCCACCACCATATCAGCTCCAACTAAATGTTCACACAATGCAAGTGGTATGGCTCCAGTTTATCTGCCATTGGGACATATATTGTATTGTACCACACATTCTGCTATGTGTTTGTAGACATGCTCCCTGTGGGGACACTAGAATTGCTAGCCTGTTACAGAGTATTTCATCTGCATGCCATTGTCACTGCAACTATGTTTCCACATATGCATGTGGCATGCTTGCTATAGGTTCATAGGTTCATACTAGGCTATCTGCCCTAGGGCATTTATAAGCCTAGCCAGAGTGTGTTTGGCTTTCGCCACCCATTTTAAATTAATTTTGCTATGCCCTTTTTCGAGGTTAGTATAATGTGCCTCTGTCTAACAGTGACACAGAAGTGATACCCAGGGTAAACCTACGATCTCCTATCCACTCATCAAGATTCCTCTTGAAGAGAGTCAATGAGGGACTCTGCCTAACCTGGACTGGGATTTTATTCCAGAGTGAAGGGAGCCTCTAGGTTATGAATCTGTCCCTCCAGCATGTCCTATTTATTTCAGTGCTGAGGTTCAAGTCTCTCGAGCGTGGCTCGATGGGATTTGGATTTTCTGAGGTGCAGCATGTCCATTAATTCCGGGTTGGACATGGCTTTATACGTCAGGCACAGATCGCCTCTGAGCAGGTGGTATGCCACTGAGTAGAGCTGGAGTTTCTTTAACCGGGCAGCATATGGCATCTGTTTTAGCCCTTTGATCCTCTTGGTGAGGTACTTTTGGGGTCTTTCCAGTTGCTGCAGGTGTCTGGTAAGGTACATCCCAAATGGGGCATTGTACTCAATTATGGGCCTGATGATGGATGAGTAAAGAGGCATGATGACCTCCCCTGATCTAGATGTGAATCCCTTCATGATTAGGTGGGCTATATAAAATGTTTTTCTAACCACTTTGGCCACGTGGTTGTCAAATGAGAGATTGCTATCAACTTGGGTCCCCAGGTCCCTAATTACTTCTTCTGTACTTAATGGATTACCACCTATGTGGTAATTTGTGGGCACTTTGTTTTTGCCAAAGGGGATGAATATACACGTTTTGGTGTTTAGCTTGAGGCCATGGCTCTGGCACCAGTTGTCTGTTTCTATGAGGCCCTTTTGGAGGATACTTGTGCCGGCTGGAGAGTCGATTATGGTGCCCAGTTTGCTGTCATCTGCGAACTTGGTCAGCCGCAGTCTTTCCGTGTTGGCCTGTACCTCTGAGAAATATATACCGAACAAGAGAGGTCCCAGGACTGAGCCTTGTGGGATGCCACTTGTAACTGGTTTGGAGTCTGACATGGCTCCAGCAACTCTAACCATGTGGGTTCTGTCCTTGAGCCAGTTTGCAACCCATCTAGTGACATAGGGTTTATATTTAAGCTGGTGAGCTTATCTATAATGCTCGAGTGGGGTATTATACTGAAGGCTTTTGCGAGGTCCAGGTAGGCTGTGTGGACCACCTTCCCCTCGTCAATGGCCTTGGTGACTGTTTCAAAAAAATCGACCAGGTTTAAGAGGCAGGATCTACCCTTAACAAAGCCGAACTGGGTAGGATCCAGTGTCTGTAGGTCCCCAATATCTTTATTTATGAGGTCCATGGTGATCCTTTCCATAGCTTTGCAGACCAAGCTAGTCAGGCTTATGGGGCGATAGTTTCCAGGATCCATTGAGGCACCACCTTTGTGGAGAGGGACCACTGTTGCTGTATGCCGCTCTTTGGGTACATATCCTGTAGTAAGGCTGAGATTGAACAGTAGTTTTATGTTTGGGTTTAGCTCTTCTTGGAGTTCATGTAGGGCAGCCGGGACACCGTCTGGTCCCATTGATGCTGTGTTTTTTGCTTTGGAGAGGGTGGCTCTTACCTGAGCATCTGAGATGTCAGGGGGGCAGCACTCTGCTGGGATAGATATTTGCCCTTTTGGTGGGGAGGGGGGAGAAGTTTGCGCTGAACCTGTTAGCTAGCATGTTGGCAATGTCTGTGGCTTCGGTGTATTTTTTGTCATTTTGGACTAATTCTGAGCATATCTGGGAATTCCCACCCAGGTTACTAACATAACTAAAGAAAGCCTTGTGATTATCCTTAGTGGCCTGTGCAATTTTTCTCTCGAAGCTGGCCGTAGATGATTTTATGAGTGCCCATAGTTTTTTGTTAATACTGATCAGAGATGCCTTCCCTTTTTGGGATTTTGCTCTATCATGTAGTAGCTTCCTCCTTCTATTGTATAGTTTGTTTATGGCTGGGGTCCACCAGACAGGACGTCTGCCTTTGGAGGATTGGGTCTTGGTTTTATTTGGGATTGCATGATCCATGCATTCCTGAAGGTGTTCATAGAATGCGTTTATAAAGGATTCTGTGGTCTGGGCCGTATTTTCCACAGGCCCGGGGGCTTTGAAGGATTCCACCTCAGTTTTGGGGAGTGTGAAATTTGCTTTAGCAACTTTTTCACTGTGGTGTTCTGGGCAGGGGGTGGGGTCGGATGTGAATATCCAGTGAGATTAGTTTATGGTCTGATCTTACCAGTGAGGGATACACTTCTGGTCTGGAGCATAAAGTCCCCATGTTGGTGATGATCAGGTCCAGTATGTTTTCCCCTCTTGTGGGAGTGGTAACAAGTTGTTCCATAGCATTTGAGTTTATAAATTCTAGGAACCTTTGGGCTAGGGTGTTGGAGTTAGAGTAATGCTCCCAGTCTATGTTTGGGTAGTTGAAGTCGCCCAATATAATGGTGTTTGGAGAGACCTTCATATTTTCCAGTGTTCTCAGGAAGGCCGAGTGGGGTTCCTGGGTTTGGGAGGGTGGTCTGTAGCAGGCTATAAACTGGAAGGCAGTTTTACCCACATGGATAGTCTCTGATGCTTCGTTCTGTGCCACCAACCTGGAGATGTGGGTATCTTTGACGAATATTGATACTCCCCCTCCTTTTGTGATTCTGTCCAAGTTTTGGGGCCGAAAAGCATGGTATGAGGTATAACCTGGTAGTGCTGAGGTGCTCTCGGGAGCCTTGAACCAGGTTTCTGTTACTGCACAGATATCGATGTTCTCCATGCTAAGGAGAGTTTCAGTGTGCATCTTGAGGTTTAGACTTCTGGCATTGAGTAGCATTACTCTTAGTTTCTTATCCCTTGTGATACCTATGGAGGTGGGTTTGTCTTTTGAGCCTTGCCTAAAAGGGCACTATGGGGTAGCAAGAGCCTTTGCCAATATCTGAAAGCCCAGGGTGACAGGTGCAAGCCATCCCTAGCGAAGCATCGTGGCTTGTCGAGCATGTCATCCCAGGCTGACAGGCATTGGATCCCCTTTGAATGACACCAATACTTAAGCCAATTGTTGAAATTGATCATCTTGTCTTCATATTGTGGCATCATTCTTGGTGAGGGTAAGATGCTACTCAAGGTCAGGGTCATACCGGCCTGGGCTACATGCTCAGAGAGCTCCTCTATGTCTCTTTTCATGTAGTCCAGGGAGGTACGTCTCAGGTCATTCACACCAGCATGGACAATGACTGAGTCATATTTGTACTTGCCTTGGTGTGACCTGAGTGCTTGTGTTATATGGCGGATCCTAGCGCCCGACAGGCAGCTCACCATGACCTTCTCCTTGTTCAGCCTGCTGAGCGGGACGTCAGTGTGCCTGACGATAGAGTCACCTATTACAAGTGTATCAGGTGTGTTGTTTAGCCTTAAGGGCTGTGACTGTTCGGCACACTGGCTTTGTGAACTATGTGTTGCACGTGTTTTGTTTTGGGGTAGCGGTTGCTTGGGTGTCTGCTTTGGAGGTCTCTGCTGCTTAGGCAGATTTTTATTTATAGCCTCCGAGTATGTTTTTGTGTGTTTATGTGTTTGGTTTGCTTTCGTGGTAGGTCTATGTGAGACTGGAATTGTAGTGAGTGTGGTTTCCTTCTCCTCCTGACTGGTTACGCCAGTACTGAGTTGAGAGAGCTTAGCCTCCGGTTTGGCTATATGGTTGCATCTCTCACATGTGTTGGAATTTGTTGGGAGGAGGAGAGGGTTGTCTGTGTACATGAGGCAGTTGTTACATTGCCTCAAGATTCCCAGATTCACCAGCTGGACCAGAGAGGAGATTGACAACTGACCTTTGAACATGCTAGGATCGTATTGGGAATTTCTTTATAATTGAAAAAAAAGGGCCAATGGGGGAACAAGGTACTCAAGGGGAGTTTGTGAGGGTGTAGTGCTTTTAATTTTTTTAGTGCTGACTTATATAATTGCTTTAGTGAGCAAGTGCCAGGTAACTTAAATGCAATGTGTTATAGGTAACTTAAATGCAAAAACGACAAACAGTAACTTTCTTTCAAGTGAAACAAGGAAATAAGTACAGTAAGCAATGCAGATATCACTAGGGATCCACAGAAGTGCTAAAAAGCCGCGTTTTAGGTGGAATTAGCTTTTCAGGGAAATAACAAGCAAACAAACAACAAGCATACAAAGCTAGATTCAGCAGGCCTGGATCTAGTCTATGCTACAGCAAACAAGGTGTACCAATTACAGTAAGAAGCCATTCAAATATGTAGGCACTATAAGCCTTTAACCAGAAATTCCCAGCTCAGAAGGGCAGAGTCCAGCCTCTCCTCCCACAAGAGTGCAGACCATGAACCCTCTTAATGTAAAATAACTGGCCTGAAGCCCAAGTGCTTAAACCAGAACTAATACACTTTTAGAATAATAGACACTGAGTCCTCAATCAGCAGTTCCCAACTTAGAAGGATGTAAGCTACCTGTCCTGCCACCACAGTGCAACCCACAAACCTTCCTAATGTACAACAACTGGTCTGAAGCCCAAGTGCTTAATCCAAAAGACATAGAATGATAGCTACACTTTAATCAAGTTACTACCAAGCAGTAATAAATACAATTGAATACTTTAAAGAATGCCTGGATTAGTGCTCAAGTTATACAAACAAAGCTAGATTCAGCAGGCCTGGATCTAGTTTATGCTACAGCAAACCAGGTGTACCAATTTCAGTAAGAAGCAGTTCAAATATGCAGGCACTATAAGCCTTTAACCAGAAGTGCTATGTGATTGCTAGTCAATCCTCTGCCATTCTCTGTTATTGGGGATATCTATGCATACTGTTGGACATGTTTTGGGATTGTGTGGACTATTACAACCCACATATGTTCAATGACAGTGACACAATAGTATGTGTAGGGGATATTTGCCTGCAGGAGCACCTCTCCCACCTAATGTGGACATGTTACCAGGCCACATCACATCCGCAACCCACCATGGAACCTCATTATCTAATGGTCCTGCACTACCATCATGTGGAACCACCTCAGGAGATGGTGTCTCCCCCCAAGCTGCACACACAGACATATTTCTGTCACCCACAGTTAGGTCCAGGGTCTGGTGCATAGGGAGCTCCACAGAGACATGGGGTATGTGCTACATCACCTGGATGCATGCAGTACACATACACAGGTTAGACATGCTTGCTGTTCCTGGTCAGCCCATAGCCCAGGCACCTTTATGATCATGTAGATGCTGTCGTGACTGTCCATGGGTAGGAACCTTTGTCCCTTTGTTCCCATATGAGGGCTCAATGGCCTCCACATTCCAAATGAAACTACCCATCCACAATGTTTACCCACCACATGTGTCATATACCAGCCCTGTATGCTGTCTTGTTTGTCATCCAACCAAACCTACATACCAATATGTGGCTACTATGCTTCACCAACATAGATATCCCACCTTCTCAAACAATTGCGACACCACACTCCACAGTCCATTTTGCAGCCATGTACTGCTGTGTAGATTTGTTGTGTATTGATGTGTGATGTTCTGTCACACATGTCTTGGCAGGGGACATGTATTGACATATATTTATTTATTTTATTTTACATTTGTTAACCGTGTTAGTCTAACTGGATACATGTCCATTTTCAGTAGAGGCTTGGGGAGATAAGCTCCAACAAACACAATTACAATATAAAATGTTGATACAATACAAGAATATCACAGCTGATGTTAGTAAAAATACAATACTTTTAACAAACTTAACACAAACACTAAAAAAGAATTTGCGCATAAAAAGATGTTTCTATATACATATACACATTGACTTAAATTGCAAGATCATGGTCTCTTTGGTTCTTTAAGGAGAAGCCTGGAGTTAGTACATTAGAGTAAAGGCGAGGAGTATCCATTAGTATAAAGAAGATGAGCTAGTCAGGGTTAGTACAGGAGCATAACCAATGTGTTCTAAGATATAATTTCAGTTTATGTTTGAAAAGTGTTATTGAAGACAGTGATAAAAGTTCAGTGGGAAGTAGGTTCCAGTGTTTTCCAACAGTGTTAGAGAACAGAGAGTCTCCTGCCAAGTTGTTGGATATGCTTGCACAAACAAGTAGTTTATTTGAGGAACGTAAGTTTTTAAGATTGATGTAAGGGGTAGTGAGGCTAGAGAGTATTGGAGTATTGGTAGGTTGATACACAGTCTTATGGGCAATAGCAAGCTGGTGAAATTGAAGCTGATTTTGTAACTCTAGCCATCCTCTCTGCTTTAGATTAAGACAGTGATGGGTTCTAAATGGAGTGCCAGTGGCAAATCTAGCAATATTATTGTAGGAGATTGCCAGTTTGTTGAGGTTATTTTTTGACAGATTAGTATATATAGGTGAAGCATAGAGGACTGTGGAGATTAAGTGAGTGTGGGCTATAGTGGTTCTAGCTAATGGTGTAAGATAGGGTTTGATTCTATAGAGGGACCCCAATTTCTTGTTGACTGTTTTTATTGTGTTGTTAATATGAGTATCAAAGTTAAGGTTGCTATCTATTGTTATTCCTAAGAGTTTGGTGGTTGGGTCAGGAGATATGAGAGTGCCATTATTAGACATGAGTGTAAAATCTACTGGGGTGGACTTCTGTGTTGGAGTAAAAAGCAAAAGTTTTGTTTTTTGGGGTTTAAGAGGAGGCAGCAATATAAAAATCATTGTTCTACTGTATTGTATGCCTTTTGGGTTAGGGACTATAGTTCAGATGGAGAAGTGGCTGAGCATATTATTGTGGAGTCGTCCACATATTGTATACAGGTAGTTTGTGGAATTGCTGAGTGTAGGTCATTAATGAAAATGGATAATAGGAGTGGGCCTAATATGGAGCCTAGAGGGACACCGAGGGAAATGGGGAGGTGGGTGGATAGATTATTATCCCATAGCAAAGCCTGCTGTTTATTGTCTAAATATGATTCAAACTATTTTTATAGCCAGTACTTATGTGTCAGTATTATGTATATGTGTGTATGTGTGTAGACATACACACACACACACACACACACACATACATATATATGTGTAGATATCATTTTTGTATTGTTTATATATATATATATATATATATATATATATATATATATATATATATATATATGGATCCCCTTCAGTTTACCGAAACGCCACAACGCCGAAACACAAATCACCAACACCAAAGGACCGACAACGCAGATGACCGACAAGGCGAGAACCCGACGGACTCGGAAAGTGTGCGATAGAGTGAGGGATTTAGTGTTAGGGAGCGGACAGGTAAGTGTGCGATAGTGAGGGACTGTAGTTTTATGGGCGGGTTAAGTGAGTTAGGGTTAGGGTGCGGGTAGGGTAAGTGTGCGATAGTGACGGAATATATGTTTATGGGTGGGTTAAGTGAGTTAGGGTTAGGGTGCAGGTAGGGTGTGTGTGCGATAGTGACGGACTGTGGGTTTAGGGGTGGGTTAAGTGAGTTAGGGTTAGGGTGCAGGTAGGGTAAGTGTGCGGTTGTGTCGGACCTTAGGGTTAGGGTTTGGGTTACGGTTAGTGCATGTATGGTTGTGTGTATTGTCGGTATTTTGTGTTGTCGGTCTTTTGGTGTCGGTGATTTGTGTTTCGGCATTGTGGCGTTTCGGTAAACTGAAGGGGATCCATATATATATATATATATATATATATATATATGAAAAACTGTCTGAGGTTCTATAGACATACACAGCTGTGAATATATATATATATATATATATATGTACATATCACATATATTTATCTATATGTTGGGTGCATAGAAACATCTGAGCCACACTCTTGTAACTCTCTTTTCTTCACAGCTGAACTGTTCTGCCTTGCTGCAACACTGACAGGTGTCACATATGAACACAGACTAACATTAGGGGGGTATATATGGTGACAGATTGTAGATAAGCATATTATACAGCTATGGCAGTTATGCATGCTATGCTACACATTAACATGACTGTCTTGCAGGTGTTGTGCTCTGACACTCATGTGTTTATCATGACAGTATTAATACCACCACTAGCCATTGGCCACAGTAACGTACAGAACACAGATATCATGGGTCACATCTTTGTCATTCACTGCTGATCTGCACAGTTGACAGGTATGTCTCGCTGCCCACAGGGACAGACAGTATTGTCCAGAGAAGTTGCTGAACAGAACATCATTACAGGAACAACTACTGATGGCACATATAAATCAATTCACATTATAAATCCTATTATTCTATACCAAATACTACATGCGAGTAAATATATATATGTTTCACATACCTTTTATGTTTTTTGTTTTCACTGTAACAAATCCCTGAGCTTTGTTATTTGTTTTTAATTTGTTATGGTTTGTTTTTTTAATTTCTTTATCTCTCTCTCTCTCTGTCTCTCCAGTAGAGTGATTGAGCTGGTTTGAATAGATTGCAGCATGCTTTTGCAGGTATTGCACACAATCAGGTGTTGGGCTCTGCGCCTCTCAGTGTCCACCAGTTGCTAATTGCATGCAGCCTGCTGTGTAGTACTTCGGATAACCACTGCCATGGCAACCCAGTACTAGATATTTCTGACTTATGTGGGCATTGTCCCTTCACCTTTCCAGTATGGTGACATCCTTCCTGTGTGTCGACAGCAGTGTTACAGACAGCAGGTAGCAATACATCTTACAACAGAACCTGCAGACACAGGCCAAATACAAATTTGGGTAAGGTTCCAGACCTATATACTACATGAGTGGTGTTGTTATGTGCATTGTATCTTGCTGGTCTTAGTCTTACAGGGTTTCTGTGTACATGGTAGTTTAGCATGGAATGTAGTCTGTCTGCATAGCTCTCAACTGTGGGCCTATCCATATGATAGCCATAGGATTGCCTGTTAAGTTTTGTCTGTGCACTACACAGGTCTTGTCCTAGATATATCAGTGGCATTCTGTTTGTTGAGAGCTATCAGTACTTGGCTACATCCATTTGTATTTCAATGTTGTATCCCTGCATAATGGTATGTTGCAACAAATCTTGTGACACCAGCAATTTCCAGGGTGTGTAACAGCAACGATGCAAATATGGCCCTATGTTCCTGCCTCTGTCCTCCACATATATGCCAGTCTTTGTCCTGCTGTGATACAGTAAGGGGTTGTCAGGTAATGGCCTATCATTATTTACAGCTAGCATTACTGCTGTCATCCCAGTCATGTCATGGACTCCCGCATCAACTGTTGGGCAAGGTCCATATATATGGGGGCAACAACTGGACAACACATATGTGCCCTTATACATTCCAGAGGTCAGTGTGTGGTACACAGTGTTCCTTGCCCTTGTACAGCCTTTAATGGGGGGGGGGGCAATGCCATTAACCTAGGCTGTGACATCTTTTCAGGGATATAAGTGTTAAGACAAACTGAGGTGTATGGCTGTACACTTTCATACATTCCTCCATGGGAACAGTGGTGGGCTACAGCTTATAGTGTTACACAAAGTTCAGTCAGTCAGTGTGATAGTGAGATGGTAGGTTAAGCAATGTTATGTATGAGATACAGTGACATTACCACAACTACTACATTTTCCCCTAGGGCTTGAATACAGGCTGTAAATGGAAGCTGCTGACCTACATCTGTGATTGTTGATTGTTTCTCATCGTGAATGCTAAAGGTTTTTTAATGTTGTACTAATTGCAGGCCTCAGCCTGGACAGCATAGTATGTTATATATCCACAATACTTGCATCTGCTGTTTTGTGTGGGCCTTGCATCCATCATTGAATATGTATTTGGAAATATATGTGCTGTCACAAATGGCATACATTATTGTATTGTACAGAGATTAAAGGTTTTCTGAGTATGCAAACCTGTGTGTGGTGTCCTGAGCTTTGACTTGTGAGTGGGTATATATGCTGACTGTTACGTATTCTCATTTGTGGGAATGGTTGCCACACCACACTTTTCCCAGGTGCCACTTACAGGGGTTATGTTTCTGGGATATACTGTGCACCCAGTATGTCTACAGTATTTCTACATATGTATGGCTACTGATATGTTTTATCTGTGTATATGTGTATACACACACACACATATATATATATATATATATATATATATATATATATATATATATATATATATATCATTTATCTATAGATATATCCCTATATATGTGTACATATATGTCTACATGAATATACATGTATAAATATATATATATATATATATATATATATATATATATATATATATATACATGTGTGTGCATATCTGCAGCATTGTAATATGTAGGCCTTTGACACTGACATTTCCTGCAGTCGAAAGACTTGTCTGCATGATATGTTACAGATATTGCCCTGACTTTTTACAGTTGTATTGGCTTACTGTTAAACCTTTGTAGCTGTGTTGTGGAGGGTCCTCGGGTCAAGAACTGCATATGCTGGATATTGCATTGCACAGCATATCTGTTATGGCTGTGGTGGTGGGGACATAGCAGTAATCGACAACTGTTGAGCAAAATCACCTTTATCAGACAACAAAGCTTTCAGGCATAAAAACCCTTTCTCAATCATTGAGAAAGGGTTTTTATGCCTGAAAGCTTTGTTGTCTGATAAAGGTGATTTTGCTCAACAGTTGTCTGTTATTCTATTCGTGTTCAGCAGTGTTTGTTGACATAGCAGTAATCAACAGTTATCCCACATTTGAGCCCCCCTATCCCCATTAACAGTGCATATGTTTAGTAATTTTGTGGTGGAGGTTCCGGTTGTTTTTCCTATTTGGAGATGCACTACACATATCTGTCCATATATATATATATATATATATATATATATATATATATATATATAAATATATGTGAACATATTTATCTAGCTACCTATATACCATTGATGTGATATGATTTATGTGTGAGTTATACATTTATATGTAGCTGTGTATCTCTCTATATTTACAGATCTATAACTGTCCATAAGTCCATGCATTTTTGGCTCACAATTTTGGCCTGTCCCACATTCGTCTGGCCAATTGACGTGGATGATGTCAGGAATGAGGTCAGTCAGGAATGATGATACATTAGAGTTTCAGATATATGTTGTTCAGATTATGTGTATTACAACAAATTACTGTTTAACTACCAACGTTTTACATGTATAAGAACAATATTTCACATTTTTCCCAATTTGTACCCCAATTTTGTCACACTGTGTCCAGAATGTTTGCAATAAGAGGATGAAAGTTATGATATTAGTACAATTCCCCTTATGCAGATTGACTATGCTGCATGGTATGTCTAAGAATACTTGGGATTTATGTATATCTGACATGATGTAGTGGTAATTCACTATGATTGTGATATGCAGGGTCCTGGGCTTGAGCCCTGCAGTGGCTGTTAATTTTGTTGCTGAGTAGAACAAGGGTGATGGTATACAGGGTGATTAAAGCACTTTTAAGCAGTTGTAAGCGTGTTTGCATGATTGTAAGCATTGCCAACTGCAGGTAACATCCAGTTACACCAGATTAGCCTCAAAATTGCTTACTTTGTGTACGCAATGCTTACCGTCGCGCAGACACAAACCTCCGGTTACATATGCTTAAATATAGTTTGTGTCAGATTTGCTTAACCTGTATGCGCATTGCTCACCCCCACTTATACGGCCATAAACCTGCTTACTAGTGCTGACATATACTTACTACTGCTTATTGCTGCTTAACCTAACTACTGCTTTATGCATTATGATACTGACACCTCACATGTGCATTTACTGCAGTACTCCAGTATATATATATATATATATATATATATATATATATATATATATATATATATATATATATATGTTATTCCGTGGGTTATGCAAAATAGATATTACTCATAACATGCTTTTGCCATGGGAAATGGTATGTCTCAGTTCCCCCCCCTCCTTTCTCGCTTACATCCACGAGGCGGTCCCATTAGAATGGGTCCATCCAACCCCAGCACACCTCGGTCCATAATGTCATACCCATCATTCCCCCTCCCCCATTCCTGCTCCACAGTAATTATCCTTCCTACAGGTTCCAGCCAAATCTAACCACACCACTACACATTGCCCACTCTCCACTTCTTGGGACCCATCACGTAAGTTGTCTCATCCCATGGAACTTCAGGCTTCCCAAACATTTAGTCTGTGAACATACGTACCCTTCTTTACTTAATTTTGAGGCATGGTATGCTACTCCAAAGACTCTTTTTAGCAGTATTTTTGGGGTCGTCCCACCAGGGACGAACATGCATTTGTTTCAAGATTAGACTTAGCAGGTTGACACTGTTTCTCCCACTGGTAGTATCCTGCCAGTAGTCTGTGAAGCAGTGCTGTGCAACGCTTAGCGGTGCTTAATATTTGATTTGCATGATATTTGCCTTTTGGCATTGATATCTTCTTCATTACATGTTATATATGTGTTTTGTGTCCTTGATTCATGTGTACATATGCTGTATGGGGTCCTGGGAACTTCAACACTTTATTACAATAACACCTCACATCTGGACTTACTGCAGTACTCCAGTTCACATATTTATGCTATGTAGCAGGTTATACAACATCACACTGTATATATATTCCTTTCACATGTTCAGCTTGGTTTTCCAATGCTGAGGATTTGTTTGTTGGAACCTCGTTCTTACATAGTGCTGTGATGGCTTAGTGGTTAACTACTGTGACTGCATTGTAGAGGGTGCTGGGTTCACATCCTGCAAAGGCTGGTTACTCTTATTTCTGGCCAGAACAGCAGCTGATGCATACAGAGTGATTAAGGCACTTTTAGGCAATTGTAAGCATGTTTGCGCTGGTTTGAGTGAAGGTAAGCAATGCTAACCTCCGGTTACACATGCTTACAGAGAGTTAGCTTCAGAACTGCATAACCTGTGTACGCATTGCTTACCCCCGTGCAAACGGGCTTACAGTCACTTACTAGTGCTTACATATTCTTACTACTGCTTATTGGTGCTTAAACATGCTTACTAGTGCTTTATTCATTATGACATGGACACCTCACATGTGCATTTAATGCAGTACTCCAGTTCACATTTAAATGTTATTTCGTAGGTTATACAGCAGTAAAATGTTCATATACTGATTTCACATGGAAAATGGTATATGCTGCAGTAGGACTCGAACCGGGAATGCCTGCTCTTTAGGTGGATGCTCTGCCCACTACACTATTGCTGTGCTGCTTCATTTGCATGTGTCTTCTTTGTTATCCTCTTCAGCCTTTTAAGCTGCTTTAACCATAGCTAAGCGATGGGCACACCCGTGCATCTATGGTTAGCTGTACTCGGATTTTTAAAAAAAACTATAAAGGGGTTTCTTCAGTTTATTTATATGTACTGTTGCTGTTCTACACATGGGGGACTGTTGGTGGGGATTTGCAGACACCTATGAGCAGTCTCACTCATTTATTTCCACTTTCTGCTTTTCTGTTTTGTAGGGACGTGTTTATTCTGAGAGCTCTGCTCTCAGACACGTCCCCTGCACTCGTACACACTCCATGTATGCCTGGGAGGTCAGGCACTTTGCCCTCATTAATATGCATGGCATGCTGCTATCCTCCTCCTACACGGGCGCTTCCGTGCAGGACTACGCAAGTCCTGCATGGAAGATTAGTGAATTTGGGGGCATGACTCTTCCACTACAAAAATTAAGAGACATGCTAAAAGAACATAATGGAGATGATATCTTTTCAAAAAAAAAAAAAACAGAATACAAAAAAACTTTTCTTCTTCATGATTCTTCAGTGAAAGAAAGAAATAAAGAAAACAAAATATTTTACGTGATTGTTTCTCATTAATATATCATTTTTAGTAAACATCCTAATGTTTTGTTTTATTTCATCTTTCTTCCCTTTCAAAAGAATGTTACATGATAAATAATCGGGAAAAAGGGAAATCTACAAATATATTTGTTTATATAGGGAATCTGAGGTAAGTTGTACTTTATTATAGTAAGCAGTTCTCTTTTAAAATAATAAATCTGTAAATAGTTTGTACTAGTTTCTGTATATAATAAATGAATATTATAATTTACCTGATCTCTTTAGAGAAAAATGTCTTTAATCATCCAATTTTACATTATTGTTTAGACAGGTAACTCATAAGATTCATTTAAATAAAGCTTTTTTACTATTCATCTTTTTTCCCGCTCTAACAAATTTTCAAGTGTGAGGTTCTGTTGACAATTTTCCTGGAAGCACTGAGGAGCTGATTAGCTTATATGTGATTCTATGACTGATTTTTCTTTACCTTTTTCCTTGTCTTTTTTTTTTTTTTTCAAGAAGATACTTAGCTTGTTTTTACTTGATCTTAGATTGAATTACACATTGTGAGAAGTTGTAGAGATTAGGGATGTCATGAATAGAGATGAGAGAAAATTGACAAAGGGTGACAAATTGTACATTGTGCTTGTGATTAAGTTCAGCTATTTGAAGGTCATTGTGGCGCTGAGACTTGGTCAATATTTAGGATGGGGGCAGTGGCCTGAGCTGTTATAGAGGAATCATGGGTAGAGATCATTTATTTATTTTATATTTGTTGACCGGGTTAGTCCAAATGGGTAGGAGCCCTTTTTCAGTGGAGACCCGGGGAGAAATGCTCCACAAAAAAAGACAGTAGACACTTGATTATCTAACTAAAGTAACATAGTACATAGTTCTTTATATAATAGTATCCCATTGGAAAACATTAGTCTTAGTTTAACATAGTGCATAGTAACACAGTACATAGTTCTTTAAACAATAGTTTCCCCATCAGAAAATATGAATCTTAGTTTAACATGAGAGGCTTTAATTTTACATATTAGCATAGGACATCTAGTACAGTCACAGGGTACAGAGGATACAATTAGAACATTTACATTTATCACTTTGTGTTTAACAGAGACAAGAGAAAGGCTCAATAATTATTATATGAGTGTTTAGTAAAAATAAGCAGGTGAAAGGCTATATGAAGGAGTATTATACAGAAACAAAGTAGTAAAGAAAGTTAAATTAGGTGTTACAAACATATAGAAAGGGGGACAAGTTGGGAGGGAAGAGCAGGTCATGCAGGGGGATAGTTACATTACATAGTCTAGTGTTGCTTAGGTGATTTTTTACTGCATTTTTGAACTGGAGTTTAGGCTTAATATTATGAATGTGCAATAGAAGTTTATTCCAGTTGTTAGCTGGAGTGTAGCTGGAGAGGTTCTTGCCAATGTTAATCTTTGGCTTGTATATCGAAAGGAGATGTTGTTCTGAGCTTTAAAGAGTTCTAGGAGGGTTATAGGGAGAGATGGTAGAGTGAATGCTGGGACAGAAAGAGGGTTGGTGTAAAATGGAGTGAATTATCTGAAGCTGAGAGAGGAGAAGGTAGTTAGGGAGCTCTAACCAGTTTAGTTTCCTGAGTGCTAAGCAGTGGTGAGAATAGTATGGGTGTTCAGCAGCAAATTTGGACAACTTGTTGTAAGTGGATTCCAGTTTAGTGAGAAGTGTGGTTTGTAAGTTGGTGAGGATGTGAGAACCATATAGAAGGGCTGGTAGTAGGTAGGCATGGGATAGAGCTATCCTGGCTTTCCTGGATAAAAAGTTTTTGTTCCTGTAGAGGAGTCCACGTTTTTGGTGTTTTTTTTTTTTAATGATATCGAGTACATGTAGGTCAAATTTCAACTGGTCATCAGTAATGACCCTGAGTAATTTGGTATGAGTTTCAACTGTGATGGATGTGTTATTGAGAAAAGTAATAGAGAAAGAAGGTTTGAAATGATTCTTAGTTTTTGGAAAGAAGAGCAGGAGTTTAAGTCTTCTTGGGTTTAGGATTAGCTGTTTTTTGTTGAGCCAGGTTTCGATAGATTGAAAGGAGTTCTGAGTTGTTGTATATAAGACTGGGAGGGTATCAGCTATGGTGATGACTGTAGAGTCATCAGCATATTGTACTAGGAATGACTGTGGTGTAGATATGGATAACTAGTTGGTGAATATATTAGAGAAGTGGTCTCAGATTTGAACCTTGGCGGACCCCTGTCTTTATGGGAATTTCAGGGGAGATAGCTGAAAGACATTTAACTGACTGGAGATGATTGCTGAGGTAGCTAGAGAACCAGGCAATAGTAGAGGAAGATAGGTTGAGTTCTGAGAGTTTGTTTAAGAGGAGGGGTTGAGATACGGTGTCAAAAGCTTTTGAGAGGTCAAGAAAGAGGCAGGATACAAGTTTGCTCTGGTCTCTAGCTTGTGCGATGGAGTTGATGAATGAAATGAGGGCTGTAGAGGTACTGTGTCCGGGGCAAAAGCCATGTTGGGTAGAGGTGATTAGTTTCTTATGTGTGAGGTATTGTAGGGCTTGTTTGTGTACACATTTTTCCAAGATTTTTGAGAGGGGTGATAGGATTGCTATGGGCTGAAAGTTGGACAGTTCAGTAGAGCTACTCCTTTATGGATAGTTAAAGTATAGAACTTTTTCCAAGTTAATGGAGTGAAATTAGAGCTAAACTTATTTGCCAAGATGCTACCTATGGACTTCAGTTCAGAATGGTACCATTTGCAGTGAGGTCAGTGCATGGCAGGAAATTATTGCAGAGTTTATATACATAACCGAGAAAAGGCTTTTTAAGCTTCATAGCTGGATTTACTGTTGGCAGCCTGCCTGTTGTCATACACTGCTTTGCTGCCTCTCATACTGTTCTTCATTTCTCTGTTAATTTGGTTTAGTTTTGCTTTATGAGCTGGAAGAGGCAATATTTATATAAGACTAGGAGCTCATGTTTATTGTTAAATAACTTATTGATTCTGTTACTCCTTCAGATCAGACCTGTGATGTTTTTACTGTTTTGCTTATGAAAGAGTGGACCAGTTATTTTTTCGATATAGTGATTTAATGGGTCAAAACAATTACTTGGTAAATATCTGGGTATCAGTCCTCAGGGATATAAGGTGAATGGGTCATGCATGTTGTTTTTCTATTTTGTTTTGAAAAAGTTGATAAATCTAATAGGTTGGATTTGCTAAAGTCAGTGAATGTAGATGTTTTTAGGGACTATAGAAGTTGGTCTTGGGGGAGACAGTGGTAGCTAAAATGGTATGATTTAAATTAAGGAAGAAGATCATTGTAAAGCTGAACAGAGGGCAAGGGAGATAGTTAAGACAAGCTCTAGGAGATTTGGTTCTCTAAAAGGTAGAGTAACTATTTGGCTTAGCAAACTTGAGATAATGATGTTGAGAAAGGCCTGGGTGTAAGAAGTGTTGGTATGTGGAAGACCATTTACTATTTGGGTAACTTTAATCTCCTAATAAGAAAAATATGTAGTTTTAATTCCAACACAGGACCATCTATAGGCGTTCTGTATGTTCCTTTGGGGACATAGTTGGGGGCTCACACTTACTGATAAAGTAAAAAAAAATGATCTGAAGTAGTTTACTTCATTTGGTCTTCAACCTGTAGGTATTCAGATCTGAATTAGATCCAAGACGGCTGCATCACTAACATCTGATCCAAGCTCCAAGCTCCTCCCCTTACCCATAATGCCCCACTGTCTCTTTCCTTCCCCCAGATCTCGTGTGCCACTGAAAAACTAAGCATTGTGGTCACTGAGCTCCAGGCATCTTTTGTGGGTAAGTGATATTTTTTTCCCATTAGTGTTAGAATAGGATTTCCTATCTCCCTTTTTCAACCTCCCCTACCTTGCGTTGGTCATCGGTTGTCAAAAAAAAAAAAAAGTTTAGAGTGTTATTGTGTAGTGTTGTCCCTTCCTTGGCCTTCCGCTTCCCCTTTAGTTAGTGAGCATATGTGTAGGTTTGTGTGTGTTTGGCTTCTTTGTAGACATGGCTGAGAACCCCAATCCTCTCTTTAGAAAATGCATGGAGTGTGGTCATAAGCTCTCTCCAGCTGATGGCCAAACGCTGTGTTTAGTGTGTTTAGGAGTGGCCCACCTGGATACAGCCTGCTATATTTGCGTGGGCTTCAATCCCAGAGCCCCCAAGGATAGGAGGGCTAAACTAATAATAAAGGAACTTCTGCCTGCTTTGGGAATGGCTGCCCCCGCTATTACTGCTATAACTCCTACCACTGTGTCTGCCCCTTCCCAGGCCTCTGGGACTTAACCACCCATCTTGAGGCCTGCGGGTGGGGAAAAGCATCATAGGGACAGACCTTGGAAGCAGTCCCCGGACTGCTCGGCTCTTTTGGGGCCGCCTCCTAAATCAAGGACCCTTCCTAGGCCCAGTACCCATTGGCTCCATTCTCCCAGGTTTTCCCCAAAGCTGGAGGTATCTAGGCCACCATCCAGAGCTTCCCCTCACCGGCACTCCCAGCTGGTGTCAGTGGCTTCCTCATCACATTCTACCTGCAGCTTGATCGAGTCAGAGAGGAACAGGATGATGTGGAAGTTCATCTGCACCTAGTTCATCTGCACCCAGATGCAGATGGGAGTCTTGCCAGCCCCCTCTCCCTCTTGAATGGAGAGCTCACAGCCTTTCTTCACCCCCATAACTCCTTCTCTGATCCGACTCTCGGTTTTGGAGTCTTTGGATCTGAGAGCCCTCAGGGTCGGGGTGGATCGGCTTCAATGGTACCCTGTACCTCAACGTTTGCCATTCCCATGAGTGTGTCAGATCTGACTGGGTCGGATCTGAGCTCTTGGGACCGTAGCCTTGGCATTGGATCTGAGGGAGTTCAGTCAGCTCCAAGTTTGTCAGAGCGCAGTCTCCCCTTGGTATATGGGCTCCTGCAGGCTCAGCTCCGACTCCCTCATCAGATCTGAGGGGAGTGGCTCCCTTACTTGTTTCCCAGGAAGTCCGCCCTCCTTTGGCATTTGACATGGTGGAGAGGGTTCTCTCGAGTGGGTCGAGACCCCTGACCATTTCCTCTTCCGAATCTGCCCCGACTCCCTCAGTTCTGGGTATGGCTCTGACCTTCCTGTCATCTCAGAGACAGCTCGTGCTTGCTTTGCCTCAGGGAGCACCCACTAGGGAGCAGACATAAGTTAGTTTGTGAATCCCCCCAGAGAGTCCCACTGAGGAGGTTCCTCACAAGCAAATGTGTAAAAGGAGGCACTTGGACTCCTCTCCAGAGTTCCTCATGGATGACACTGACTTGGAGGAAGGGGAAGGTTCCCGCAGGTCACCCCCGTGGATGTCTCCTTTGGAGACATCATGAAAACTCCTATGCCAAAAAGAGGGGTTATCCACCCAAAAACCAACCCCAAAGAAGTTGGTGTTCTTAGAGGCATTCTGCATGGGCCCATCTACCTCCTGGGTGTCCATCCCTGCGGATACACTGGTGGACCTAGTCACATCTAGAGCATGGAAGGAACCAGACACTGCGCAGCCTATTCCAAAAAGGCCAGACAAAGTTCTTAGCTCCCCACTGGACAGGACCAGCTGGAGTAAGGGGTCCCCAGTAGACACTATGGTGGTGGCAGCTTCCACCAAGAAAGAGCTAGCACATGAGAGCTCTATGGTCCATTATCCTGAACAGGAGTTGAGGATGATGGATCATCTGGGGAAGCGAGCTACTCCATCCTATTTGTGAATCCACCTTCCTCACAAAAACTCCTCCTAGACATTCTACCCAAACAAAGGGAGGAAGCTGCACTGGAGATAGAAAAGCTGCTAAGAAAACAAATCATCCAACTCGTCCCCCACAGACCATTCTGGATCAGGCACCTATTCCAAGTTCTTTTTAGTGCCAAAAAAATGGGGGGACCTAAGACCCATTCTAGATCTTTCCACTCTGAACCTGTCAGTAGCTAAGGAGAAATTCTGGATGGTCACACTTCAGTCCTTCTGCCCTACCTGCAAGCAGAGGATTGGATGTTCTCTATCGACCTCCAGGACGCGTACTATCATATCAAAATGAACAGGTGCTCCCACAGGTTTCTTCACTTCAGTTTGGGAGCCAATCATTATCAGTTCAGGGCCCTACCCTTTGGTCTCACCACAGCCCCCAGGGTGTTCACCAAAGTCATGGCAGTTGTAGCGGGCCACCTGAGGCTTCAGGGAATCCAGGTCTATCCCTACCTGAATGATTGGCTCCTTGCTGCCCCTACTAAGCATCTACTATGCCAGGGATTACTTCCTTCTTCTAGTAAACAGACTGGGCATTACAATCAATCTCAGCAAATCTTCACCGACTCCAGTTCAGAGCTTAGACTTCATTGGTGCTCTGCTGGACACCATTCAAATGAAAGTCTATCTCACCCCAGAAAGGGTAAAAAATCTGAAACTTCATGTCTATTACATTCTTCAGTCTTTCCTCACCTCAGCGGAAACAGTTCTGCAGGCTCTGGGTTCCATGGCAGCCACTATCAATCTTTTACCCTTAGCACGTCTTCACATGTGAGTCCTCTAGTGGACGTTAGCAGTTCAGTGGTCCCTTCTGGACCTACTTTTGTCTCATCTGATACGCATATCCCGGGCTTGCAGGGAGTCACTTCTCTGGTGGACTCTGTCCCCGGAACTTGTCCAGGAATGTCCCTTTCTTCCACCCTTTTCCACAACCACAGTGACCACAGATGCCTCCCAGCTAGGATGTGGTGCATTGCCTGGGAATGATGGTTCAAGGCATGTGGCCCCCTTCCTAGACCAATTTGCATATCAACATCCTGGAGATGAGGGCAGTTCTTTTAGCATTGCAGGCCCTTCATGCCCATCTTCCTCTAGAGACTATTGCTATTCAGTCAGACAACATGTCAGTAGTCTGGTATATCAACAAGCAGGGCAGAACTGGATCCTACCCCCTTTGTCGAGAAGCCATGAGAGTGTGGGAATGGGCAATTTCCATCGGCCGCTTTCTGGTGGCAGTGCACATCCCAGGAAGGTCCAACATTCTGGCGGACAGGCCCAGCAGGACTATTTTTATGCCTTACGAGTGGTGTCTGAATCCTTCAGTAGCGGAACAGATCTTCCTCCAGTGGGGTCGGTCTTGCTGCAATCTCTTTGCATCTACTTCCAACGTGAAATGCTTTGAGTTCTTTGCACTGAATCCCCTTCGGGGGAGTCCCCAGAGATGCACTGGTTCATGCTTGGCCTCCTGGTCTTCTTTATGCGTATCCGCCATTACCTCTCATTCCGAAGTTTCTTCAGAAAGCTTGCAGGCTGGGGAGCACAGTAATCCTCATTGCCCCATTCTGGCCTTGCCAAGTCTGGTCCCCCTCATTTTGATCTCACCTAGTAGTTCCACCATGGATCTTGGATACGAGCCTAGATCTCATTTCTCACTCCTCGGGGATTCCTCACCCAGACCTGGATGGTCTAAAACTCACAGTTTGGCTGCTCCAGTTCCAGTAATGATTAGGACTCCTGGTTTATCCTCTCAGGTTAAAACCATTCTGGTGGCGACTCACAAGTCTTCTGCCAGAAAGATATATCATAGCAAATGGAAATGCTTCTCTATTTGAGCTTCTCGGTGGAACATAGATCCGTTTACAGCTCAGGTTCTGGCTTTTATGGACTTTTATTTGGCATATTTCACCAAGGTGCTAGTTCTTCTACTGTTAAAGTCCAATTGGCTGCCATCTCTAACTTCCATGTGGGGGAAAACATGGCTTTCTTAGCTTCTTCCAGGCTTTGTAAGACCTTCCTTAAAGAAACTTTTCTGTTACAACCCCTAGTGAAAGATCTGACACCTCCCTGGGATCTCACCTTTGTTCTGAAAGTTATAGTTTCTCCTCCCTTTGAGCCAGCAGCATCAGTAAATTTACAATTCCTTTCTTGGGAAATTGCTTTTCTGGTGGCTATCATGTCTGACAGGAGGGTATTGGAACTTCAAGCCTTGTCCATTAAAGCTCCTTACATGGTTTTTCATAAGGATAGGGTTTCCCTGCACACTAACTTTTCCTTTCATCCTAAAGTGGCTTCAGAAACCAGTATTAATCAAACAATTAGTCTTCCTGTTTTCTTTCCAAATTTCCAAAACAGGGGTGAATACAAGTTACATTTGTTGGATGTACATAGACAACTGAGGTTTTATTTACACACAACAAAATCCTTCTGTAAATCAGACCAACTGTTTGTGTCCTATTCCAAACTGTTCCTAGGCAAACCTATTTCTAAAGTCACCATTGCTCACTGGATTTCCCAATGTATCATCCGGGCATATTCTGATAAAGGTATTTCCCCTCTGGGTCAGATTAAAGTCCATTCCACGAGGTCTATGGCAACTTCAGCAGCCTTCTGGTCTAGAGTGTCGCTGGATGACATTTGTTCTGCAGCTACTTGATTCTCATATCATACCTTCATATCCCATTGCAAATTGGATATTGTATCCAGGAGTAGGGCATCCTTTGGCTCTGCAGTGCTCCAAAATATCCTTCCATGAGGGCCAGATGTTTGTAGCTGGGGACTCTGTCCCACAGGTTGAAGACCAAATGAATTAAACTACTTCAGATAAAGAAGTTATGTACTCACCATAATGTTCCATCTGAATAGTTGTACTTCATTTGTCTTCAACCATTCCCCCCTTCCTTCCCCCTGAACTTATCACTATTGTCCTATCCTGGTATATGGGAGAGGTGCAGACTGGTGGCTCTCCTGGTTTTGTTTGGCTTAGATTTGTGGGAGTCTTTAGTGGTAAGGTCCTTTTGGGTCAAGCTTATGTTTTCTGATACAGCAAACTCGATCTGAGGAAAGGAAGGAGGCAGAGGGGCATTGTGGGTAAGGGGAGGAATTTGGAACTCAGATCAAATGCTAGTGATGCAGCTGTCTCAGATCCGATCTAGATCCGAATACCCTCAGGTTGAAGACAAATGAAGTGCAACTACTCAGATGGAATGGTGAGTACATAATTTCTTTTTTTCTTTAGAGTGACTTGAACCTGTACTAATTCAAGTTTGAGGTAATTTGGGAGTATCTGTGTAGGTAGGACATCACTAATAAATGTCCCAGTGCTACCTGTGGTCCTCAATTAGTGATAGGCAATGCAACCCCATTTAGAAGGAGTTCCTGCCATAAAATTAAACCAGATCCATAAATAGGAACAAGATTTCAGTAGTTATGCAGATATGTATGCTCTTCAGGTGAGAGAAACTTTTGTCTCAGATGATTCTTGTGTTGAGCAGAGCCTCTCTAACATCTCACAGACTGGGGTTTGTCAGCTTGAAATGTCTCTTTCTGAATTTCTCTTTGCCTAAAAATGACACTGTGAAGTGGAAAAGGTTTCTGTCAATGTGCAAAGGCCCTGAACAGCAACAGATGGGTGCAGACTGTTTGTGGTAAAGCACTGAAGGACTGCCTGCCATGTATTTCAGGCTGTCACAAAATGGATTCCCACTAGACTGAAACAATTCACATAGCTATTCAGTGAAGCCAATGATGGCTGATTTCTACTTCAAGAATATTCTAGACAAGAACAGAATATTACTAACTACCGGAAATTTCCCCCTCCTTAAGAGTATAGAATGAGAGCTCTATCATGTCTGTCTTCATCTTCTCAGATTATGAAGAGTTGAGCACATTCAATCCAGCATAAGCAACTACAAGGGTATGCTCCTATTCTAGATATCTCAGGGCATGGAGGAGCCTAGTGATGTACCTAACCCTATTACTTGGAAGACAACTGAATGGCATCCTATCCTTTGCCAGTCAGGTGAGAATAGATTCTTCATACCTGACAATGTAATCACCAATAGCTAGATAATTTATTGTATTATTATCTCTTTTAGATGTAGGTTCTGTTTAACTTAAGAGCTCTGCTTTTTAGTTTTTATGAGTCTTTCTAACAATATATGGCAATATGATGGCAACAGGCACAAATGTGGGTGTACCAGTGTGTAGTGAAGTTATGTCAGTAAGAGACTTTGTGCAGATGTGTGGCTAAGCTGTCATATCATGTGTTTTGGAGGAATGTATTTGTTTTTTTTTTCACTGCCTCAGCACACAAGTTTTTATTTAATGGTAAGATCCTAGAGATCTACCTCCAGTTTGTGAACATAATTGTTTCTCTTGTAGATGGATTCTATGTTAGTCAATAATAGTGAATTGTCAGTAAACATGAAACAATTACTACACTGCTTTATGATGTCTGGGGTGGATTAGGGTGGCCAAGGAAACAGAATTAGACGTCTGTAGCACCCTAGCTAATGGCCAGAAAAATAGTGTGAGGTACTGGATATAATGATCATATCTCTCATATTTACTTCATTACAAGGAGCGTTCCTCATTTGAGATCGTAAGTAGTTCACGTTCCTTGAAGTTTTACACTGAAAGGGTCTATCACACATTCAGCGTCAGGAATTTTTTTAAACTGATATCCTTGGTAAATGGAACTGAGTCACATTAATTCACCAGAAGAGCTTTTTATACGCAAAAAGTAACATATTTAACCATCTTATGAGCTTTTTAGTTGGAAGGTGTTGATAAGCTATGAGTAAGTGTTCCACCTTTTGCCTATTTGTTCCACATTATGAGAGGCACTGTTCCTCATTTGAGAGATGGAAGGTTGAGAGTTCTGGTAATGGTGGTACAAGGTAGCAACTTAGGAAGGATTAGATATATCAGTGAACTGTGAACAGGTTGACTGCTGTTGTTGTAGAAGCTTTTTTTAATGAGTGAATGGAGTAAAGATAGTGAAGTGGTTATACGAAATTAGAATAACAAGGGGGGAATAGATAGCAATACTAAAGCTGTACTAGGATAATAATAGAATTTAGAGGAAAAGCAAAAAAAAAAAAAAAAACATAAATAAGTAGATAAACTCAAACCATGTTCCTCATTAGCTGATAACTTACCACCTCTTTTCCTAAAGGCTGCCACCAGCTGCATAGCATACCCTGTCTCCATCCTCATTAACCACTCTATTAGAGAATCCACTGTCCCTACTCTGTGGAAAAAAAATCTATACTATACCAGTGCACAAAGGTGGAAATTCTGTTGAGCTCTCCAATTACTGACCTATTGCCATACTCTCTCCATGCTCTAAAATTCTTGAGCACTGTGTCCATAAGCAAATCATGTCCTATCTCACTCAAGAAAACCTGATCACCACTACCCAGCATGGCTTCTGCCTCCATCACAGCACCACTACTGCACTTATTTCCTTTATTAACTCCATCTCCCTCACCAGAGACAATAATAAACTAGTGTCCTGCCTCTTCTTAGATCTCTTCAAGGCCTTTGACACTGTCTCTCACTCCAGCCTACTCACCAGACTTTCTCAACTTAACTTCTCCCCAACAACTGTCTCCTGGTTTTACAGCTACCTCACAGATAGGCAGCTATCCATCAAATGGTTCTCCGTTTTATCTCCCTCTCTTCCCATTAAAATGGGCATCCCACAAGGCTCAATTCTAGGTCCCCTTCTCTTTGACATCTTCACAAACCAACTCTATACCTCCTGTCCTCAGCCATCTCTCATATAATATGCAGATGACTCTACAATCATCTCCATTGCTGATAACCCCTCCAACCTGCTCAACCTGACACAAACATCGTTTAACCTCACTGAAACATGGCTTACTAACAACCAACTCATGCTTAACCCAAAAAGACTAAACTACTTCTCTTCCTCTCCCTAAATCCCTGTACCATCTTAAATCCTCTTTCACCATTTCTTCCCTTAACTACAAAACTGTTACAGCAGATGCTCACACTAAGCTCCTTGGAGCAATCATAGATGACCAACTTAAATTCGACCTCCATGTACATTAATCTGTCAAGAAAAACTATCAAAAGCTAGGCCTACTGTATAGGATTATGATTTCTCACACTCAGCTCCTGAATCTCACTTGCCCAAGCCTTCCTTCCTCTAAACCTATTCTACAGTTCACAAATATTACCTAACTTACAGACATCATTACTTTCCAAAATTGAATCCACTTACAACAAAGTAGCTAGATTTGTAGCTAATAAGCCTCTAAAATCTCACCACTGTAATGCTGTCCAAACACTCAACTGGCCAGAGTTTTCTAACCAACTCTTATTTACTCAACTTCTCATCATCCACTCTATCTTAAACAAGCCTCTTCCTGCCTCAACTTATCCTCTCTCTTCTTCCTATGAAACCGCCCTAGATCCCTCAGAAGCTCTGACCAATGCCTTTTGAAAATTTACAAACCTAAAACATCTATTGGAAAATAATGTCTACAGCTACTTTCCGTCTTTGAATAAGCTCCCCTTGTCCCTCAGAATTAAAATCCAAGTCCCTGACTTCAAGAAATCTCTAAAAAACTACCTCAACAGCACCTGGATTTGTCACTGAAATCACCCCACATGAACCCTTTCCCCTCTCCCCCCACTAACCTCTACTCTTTCCTCACTTTCCCTCCTATTTCTCTCTTCACTCTACTTATCTTTTCCCTGCAAACCCTCACTTACTGACAGTTACAGTCACTACGACTCTCCAACCTCCTTCATCTGCTCACATTTTAAACTTGCTGTGTACTACATCCAGCTGCTCTGTAGCTAGTATCCTCACAATCTATTGCTTATAAAACATTATACCATGACCCCCCCCAAAACGTGCACGCTGATTGGCCAGCGTGCCCGTTGTAAATCGAGTTATACTAATGGAAAAAGGTCCGGTCGCCCGGACTTTTTTCCATTAGTATAACTCGTTTTTTTAAAACACTGTCTCGCTATGTTAAATGGGTTTAACATAGCGAGACAGCTTTAAAATAAGCAACAGAGATCTCCGTTGCTTATTTTAAAGCTGTCTCGCTTTTTTAAACCCATTTAACATAGCGAGACAGTTTAAAAACAACAGAAAAGCAAGATCTCCGTTGCTTTTTTAGTGTTTCGCTATGTTAAATGAGTTTAACATAGCGAGACCGTTTTAAAATAAGCAACGGACATCTCCGTTGCTTATTTTAAAACTGGCTCGCTATGTTAAACTCATGTAACATAGCGAAACACTAAAAAGCAACGGAGATCTTGCTTTCTCCATTGCTTGCCCACAGCTCTGATGTACTGCGCAGGCGCGTAGTACATCAGAACTGCCGCGGATGCCAGACATCTGCGGAAGGGCAGCAAACAGGCATTATACTATGCCATTATTTAAGAAAAGTAATAGTTTCTTTTCTTAAATAATGTCATGGTATAATAGCAATAACCCACTTCTGGGTGTGGGTAATGGTAAATTTACCCACGGATTGCCTTGTTTGGTCCTCGGGCTTCGCCTCGACCAAACCACGCCAACCGTGGGTAAATTTAGCATTACCCACACCCAGGCGTGGGTTATTGCTATAATACCCACTTATTTTCTGTTGTCCACTGATGATAATCCGAACTTCAACATTTTTCTTTTCTCTTTTCTGCAAGTTTCTGTCACTGTCCACTTCTATACTTACTATTTCATCCAAGTGTCGCTTTTACAGATTTCTTAGTCTTCTACTACAGTTTGGACATCTGCTGAATTGCATCATTGTATACATTTTTATTGTATTTTATTCTATTCGACTTCAATTTTTGCAATTTCTTTTTGCTTATTTTAATGTATTTTTACTTCAATATTTTTTACTGTATATTTACTTCAACCTTTGTTATGTTTTACTGTGGAGCTTTTGTCCCTGGGCCTCTGATGAAAAAGGGAATTATCTCAGTCAGACTAGCCCGGTGAACACATTTCAAATAAATAAGTAATAATATACAGTATAATCAGCACAACCTATCAATAACAGCTGCTGTTGAATTATAACAAATTACTACTAGTAAGAATACAGAAATCAAAATGGCACACTGAGATGCAGCAGCAGTACGATAGCCAACAGTTAGTTAGCAGCACAAATAAATCATACAGCTAACAAATAAGCACCAACAATAGTTACAAAAAGTAATGGACAGTAATGACCAATATGTGGGCATCAGTTGAATACCAAGAGAGCCAATGGATAAGCAGCAGCAGATGCTAGAATGTAGGTTCCAATTTGCAATAATCATTGTAATGCACAAAATGACAGCAGAGCAGCTAAAGAATAGTCACCTGCAAAGTACTGAACCTGGATCCAGTTAATAAAGCATCAAATAATAAACATACAAATCTGGTACATTTACTAGGACTAATGAAGAATTATCAGTCAAAAGTATAAGTATCCAAAATGTGCTGTATTTAAGGTTAACAATACTATTAATCACAGTAGTGCAGCTAAGATGAGATGGAGACTTCAGGGAAATTGGTTTGATCTACAACGATACAGAGGTTACCTTACCTATTGCAGACTGGACTCCAGTTCTGTATACCCAGTTGGGCTAGCACTGCTATGTGTTGCTGTAGGAACGACAGCAATATGTTGAACTGGGCAAGCTTCTGCTTTTTTAAAGTCTTTAAGGCTCTAATCTTGCAAAAGCCAGATAATTAAAATCCAGTCTATACTCAACGGAAGCCAGCAAATGAAAAAAAAGACTGTGTGATCTTTCAGTGGATCCAAGCCCAGGTAACCAACATGTGAAAGCAGCTTCTCTGAGAAAGGCTGGCAGACAGCAGACCCATTCCTAGGAAGTTGCAGATTTACTTGTGTAATGTATTGAGTCAGTATGAACCTGGATGGGAACAGATGGAAATGGGCTTTGTGGTCTTTTCATCCTTCTCTGAAGTTCCCTGTTGTCTTCTCTGGATTCCTCATTGGAAAGCTATCAGCTGCTCAGCACTAAACAGAATCAGTCGTAGCAATCTCCATTTATTTAAAGTCTTTAAGGCATTACTCCTACAGAAACCAGCCATCTAAAAGCTAGACTATGCCATGCAGAAACTGCACCATAAATAACGGTCATTCAGATCTTTCAGTGAAATCAAAGCTCATATATCTGTCATGTGGATATCCCTACTCTCTACAGGAGCAGCTGCTTTCACTCCTTGTAAGGTTTACTTATATTCCTGCAATGAAAGATGCAGAAGAAGCTGACTTATCACTTCTTAGCAGAGTACCTTAAACAGACTGTGTAGTGAATTAAAATGCATCTTCCTAAATGCAGTATACAAGGCTAATTTTGAAACATGCACTATACACTTAGGCACACACATTTGCTCTGCTGAAGATAAACAATTAGAAGTTATATTACACAGCATGATACCTGTTTACGTGTCTGGATATAGTCTTACAAATATGATCACTGTAATACAGTTAGATTTATTTGAGAGAAAAATATGCTGATAAGATGGCCAGATGTACAAAATTACAGACTAAAGGTCAAGGAGCATTTGGATGTAAAATGAATCTGTGATCGGGTGATTATCAAGTATGTAACATCCTTTCCTTACTGTTCATAAGTGTTCCCTTGTTAATTAATAAATAAATGGAAATAAAAACACAGATTACATGCACACATTATGTAAATAATTCAGCTGTACAAGGACACATTTTAATTACAGCACGAAAATAAAAAAAAAATCTTTCGATTTTGAAAACTAAGCATTTGTGAATTAAATTTAATGTGTACTATTTGCAGTACTAATTCCACAGTTTGTAGTAAAACATTTATCATCTATCACACAACATCCTAGGAAGAGCACTCAAGAGTTAAATAAGAGTGCTAAACAAATGGAGCAATCCACTTTTGTAAGTACTGGTAATCTAAAAGTACAAGTCGTTGAAATAGCTTTGCTGACACATAATAGGGAATTGTCACATTTCTGACAGATACATCTCAAAAAAACAGTGACTTTAAAATAATGTTAATCTTCCTAATACAATGTGCCATTGAAAATTCACAATTGTAGAAAAGTATAGTATAATCATGTTATTATGACAGTGCTAGCTTATGAGAACATGCAACCTTAATACCGTTTTTGTATGTATTATCACAGCTTTGGCAGAGATGTATTGGTATTATTTTGCATTAACGTTTTTAAGCTCCTACTTTAGTTTTTCATTCATTCTACAATTGCCCATTTAATCTAATGCATGCTTACAGAACAGCCAAAGCATATCCCAGCACTCAATGGGCATAAGGCAGAAGCTTGTCCTCAATAAATCACTGTCCCTTTGCAGGATGCATATGTGCACACTCACTTACATATGGTGCACACATCGATGAACAACTAATAGAATCATCTTCATCCACTGACTAAGCTGTATACCTCACTTTTACCAAGTGTCTATTCCAGTGCATGAGCATCACAAAACTTGGTGATCTGTTGCTTAATTGTATGTCAGTTTGCAAGATTTTCTAGCCGGTACAGTGATGCTGATATCAGTTCCTTACTGGTTCATAGGTTCAAAGGTACTTATGAGGCTATTAATTTGTGAGGATCATTAGAAGCATAGCCTTACATTCCCATGATAGTTTTTAGCCCTCATAATTTTGTGTATGAATAACACACAGTAGGCAGAACATTGATATGCTGGGATATTACTTGTTGTTCTTTTCCTCAAGCGAAATGGGTACTAAACCAGGGGTGAATTTACGGTTTCCCATCCAGTCACCTATTATTTTTGAATGTAAGAGATGTTATTTGCTTTATGCAGTGTGGAAGATGGTTCTATACAGGCAGTATTCTCAGTGGTACATATCTGTCCCTCCATGTGCTATTTATGCTGAAAAGGAGATTGAAATCATCTGATCAAGTGTTTACTCTACCACTGGACTTGTGAACGTGTAATAGATCTGTCAGGATAGGGCATGTCAAGACTCTATACAAAAGGCCAAGGTTACCTCTTAGTAGCCTGTATGATACTGAGAAGAGTGACAACAATTTGAAATGGTATGCATTATTTTTATGATTTAAGGCCTTGAGTTTTTAGGATGAAAACATTGTGGTCATTACAGTTGTGCCACACTTTTGGACAGTTACACAGCAAAAAGGGCATTATATTCAGTGACTGGGTTAATGAGAGTGGAGTACAGTGGAATGATTACATCATTGGATCTGGACACCATGCCTTCAGATATAAGATATGTGATGAAAAGGGACTTCTTTACAAAATTGGATATGCGAAGAACAGTTCATTGTAGACTTAAATTCTCAGATCCTGATTAAGGGATCAACTTCCAGAGGTCTGTTTTCTGTTTGATAGTAACAAAGGTGGTCCTTCCTGCCATAGGATTCTAGTATACATTTCTTGGCATTTAGTTTAAGTCCATGGTTTTGACAGCAGCTATTTATTTTTGAAGGACCCTCATAGATCATCTCCAGGAGGTTTATGACAGCACCTTGTATGCAGTCATTTGCAAGTGTTCACAGTCATATACCCTTAACATTTGCTTTGACCCCCAAGAATTACATGCCAAAGAAGAATGGGCCAAAGACTGAAGCCTGGTGAAATGTCTTTTAGAGGAGGTAGAGCTGCCTATGCTAATTTCCAGGGTTCTATTTATGAGACAGATTTCTATCCAAAGAGTTATATGATGGTTTACTTTTAAGTAGAAGAATTTATCTGCAATTATTGAATGAGGGATGTTGTTGAATGCCTTTATGAGATCTAAATATGCAGTGTGTAATGATTTGCCCTCATCTATTACTTCAGTAAACTTCTCAAAGAAGTCATCCAGGTTAAATAGGCAAGCTCTCTCCATGACAAATCCAAGCAAATTTGGATCAAGAGTTTGTAGGATGCCTATATCCTTATTTATTAATTATATAATGTTCATTTCTATAGCCTTACAGATGAGGATTACAGTTATGTTATTACCAGCATCAGCAGAATACACCGTCCTTGTGCAAGGGGTTTGTTGTGTTGCTTTTCTCCATTCATCTGGCACAAAGCCTGTTTGGAGGGTGATCTTGAATAGATTTGCTATGGTGTTTGACAAGTACTGTTTCAGGCTGACCAGTAGGCAGCCTGGTATGTTATCCTGTCCATTGGAATTATTGTTTTATTTTTCTGTCCTTGGATAAAACCCTGTGGGCTTATTCTTTGGAGGTTTGAGTGGGAGATATAGATGTGGGCATGTGATCCATGAATATAGGACAGGTGAGTGAAGTTTCAGCTGAATTTGTCTGCTAATAGATTGCTTACATTCTCTGGATTTCAGGATGTGATATCATTTACTATTAACTTTGCACAGTGCTATGCATAGTTTCTTAAGTTTCCAACATAATTAAAGAAGGTTTTGTGTTTATCCTTCAGCTCAGTGCCATTCTTGCTTCATATCTGGCTTTCGTTGATTTGAGCATGGTTTACAGAGTTCCCTGTTAAGTTTTGCAAGGGCACCTTTAGTATCTTAACAGTTAAATGTATTTTTGTGTTAAATTAATTTTTATCTTTTATTCTAGACCCTGTTTATATTTGGGTTGCACCACAGAGATTTCTTCTTAAATTTAGCATTATGTTTGCTTCAGAAAGGGACATATTCATCTGTGCAGCTGTTTACATTTGCATATAATTTTGCAGTAATGGTTTTGTGTAAGCAGTTGAATCATGCATGAAAGGAATTTTGAATTAAATCAAGCCACCACTATAAATTCTTGAAGCTGTTTAGTTGTGACTGGAATCCTTTCTACATTTATTTATCTGTACTCTTCCAAATCCTTAATCCTCTTGCAACAATTCATCCTATTTGGGAAATACCATATTGTTCACTTTTCTGACAAATAAACTGTGTACAACTGATCATCAATCTCCAGTTCCATACTAATTTAATCATTTTCTACATTATTCCACCCACATACACTTAACCTGACTACTAATATAAAACAACTCATTGACCCCAAAACTTACAGTGCATTAGCCCACTCCTCTTCATAACTTTTCCACAACATTTATCTCTCATACCAATACTTGATTGCTCCTCCTACAATCACAATGTGTTTGCTTTTCTAATTGCTGTAGTTTTACGCCTATTAATTATTGGACACCTTATGACATTTCACATACATCATCACTACCATTCTCTTACTTTACCCCCAGAATCACACCCTCTTCTCCAAACAATATCACTGCAACTTTGCCACCTCTCCATATATATTTAATGGAAACCTCAAAAAGGCAAAACACTTCTTGACTTCTATAATTAATATATGCAATTAAAAAATACAACCAAATCTACTGGCACTGCAACAGCTGTGTGTGTGTAGTGGGGAGGGGGTACCAAATTTTTGCCCATAGAATGTTGGTTGTGTGTTTTTTTTTTTTTTTTTTGGTTGAATTGTGTATTTTATTTAACAAAGTTCAGAAGTCTTTGGCCTTTTTGGGGTTTGATTATTGCAAGTTGGAATGCTAGCTTTTCACTTATCCTAAAGACTGTTTTAGTTAGACTCCTTAGTTGATGGTAGGTGTATAGTCTGTCTTGCACTACTTGTTTGTGCCTGTTAGACCATGCCTTATCCCTAGTTTCATAAGCCATATTGTGCTATGGGTAAGCCAAGCAGCAATAACAATGTAAACACATTTCCTGTGGAGTGGGGCTATATGGCTGAGAATATTGGACAAGGTTTTATTTGACAGCTCAGTGAAATGTGTAAAGAGATGATCTATGTTCCACTAATGTGGATAAAATCTTACATCATCTCTTTACACAAGTCATTGGGTTGATAGATCCAATTAACATAGTTCTTCCATTCTCCAAAGTTCTAGAAAATGTATCCAAACACAAATAATAAAAAAAAACCTGTTGAACAAACATTTGATACTCCCATCCTACACACACAGCATGGCTTCCATGCCTGTCATAGCACCGAGACAGTTCTTGTATATTTCTCAGATTCTGTTAACTAAAAACAAAATGAAAGGCATTCAGTTTTTATCCTTTTTCACAATTTGTCAAAAGCCTTGGATGTAGTCTCATGCCAAATACTTCTCAAAAGATGCACAGCTTTCTGTATAAATCTAAAATAAGTTATTTTATTTGAACAGCTACCTTAGCTATTGATTCCAATGTGTTAAATATCATGAATTCTACCAGC
Organism: Protopterus annectens; assembly: GCF_019279795.1. NCBI lineage: Eukaryota > Metazoa > Chordata > Ceratodontiformes > Protopteridae > Protopterus > Protopterus annectens. The sequence continues at coordinate 1,697,072,903 of NC_056737.1, read as the reverse complement.
ACATGCAAAAAATTGTCAAGACTCAATTGTTGGTCCCCTCCTGTTCAGTATATTTTTGTACGTCTTGAAATTAGGAGCTAAGCATGCCACTCTCTTTCAAAGCAACTAGGACTCAATCTAGTATGCTCTGCACCGATGCTCATAGAACTGCAAAATCTCACCCTAGAATAATTTTCATCCACTGTCACCTGTCTGGCACACCATCAGGGCCTCGACTATTACTGATCCCCAAGAAAAGTAAACTAAACTAATTATTCTCTCTACCAGTTATCAACCCAGATCTAAAAAAAAAAAAAAAACTAATCATTACTCCTGTTAATAACATTAGAATAGAACAGGTTCCCCACACTAAATTTCTTTGTATTATCATTGATGAACACCCAACATTTGATAATCATATTCACTATTTCTTTAAAAAACATATCACAAAATGTTGGAACTATATATAATGCCAAAAACTTTCTCCAGACTATTGGTAAACAGCTGCAGCTTCATCACTCTTGTTACCCCATCTTCCGTATGCATCTTCAGTCTTTAGAAATATACATTACATCGCAGTTTTCAATATGTATCTATCTATTAGTACCCCCATCCTAAGAAGTGTATTGTTGATGATCTATTGGATTTCATGATCAAATTTTATGGCTTCGTCAATAACTCCCATAAGTTTAGTGTGGGCTCCCTTCATCATGCTGTCCAGACAATGCATCTCTATGAAATGAAAATGTAGTTAGAGACCTAGGTACTTGGGATGACAGCTGTCTGTTTTTGGAACCTGACAAAGAAGGACCCCCCCCCACCTACTTCATCTTGCCTTGCTCTAGTAAGTGACAAGGGAATAGTAATTCTTTAGATCAGTCAGGAAATTATACTGAGATTGGTTAAGTACTGTTTTTCTGTATCTGTGTGAATCTATTCTTCTGTGTTATTTTAATATTTCCTGTAACTTAAACTCTGGTGTTTATTGTAAATAGATAATTCTTATTTTCATGTTCCTTTATTATTTATTATTAGATATATTTAAACTTTTTAGTGTGGCTGGTCCTCTGGAGAATATTTTAAACTGTGAGAGTACTTATATTTATTTGGTGACATTGTGGCCACTCCTGAAAGCCTTACTGCATTGGTCAAACACTATAATTTGTATTAATACAAATTTCATTCAGTATAATTGAATATCCTTGTAAGAGCCTTAGAGTAGCTGGCTTTGGTTCTGTGTGATGGCAGTAACTACCTTATAGTCTAGGCAGAAGGGGGCATAGCTAGTAAATCTGTGCCAGCCTTTCCTAGGTGGGTTTGTGCTTGTGTTTGTGTGCAAATCAAATCTCCAGGACTGTGTGTGTGTCATCTGCTTGGAACAGGGACACAAAGCACTGGTTTCACAGAGAGGATGCCAGAGGACTTGACTTGGATATGAGGCTGAGGACTCAACTCTACAGCTCTGCTAGTGGGGAGTCTCACTGGGGCCCTGGAGAGAGAGACACAGAGAGAGAGAGAAACAGAAATCCAGATCACAGACTGAGTGTTCTTCCTGTGTGCTCTTATGGGAAATTGTGCTTGATGCAGCCAGCTGTATCTGGAAATACTGGGTGTATCCATTTTTGTTCCAAGTGAATGTCCCTCTCCAATGTCAGTGATGGGGATTCAGACTCCTTGATTACTGGCCCAGAGAGGGGATGTCACAGTCCTGGACTTCCCATTTTTCCACAAATCCAATATCTCTACCAATACTAAAGCCAGGGAGCAAAATATTCACTAACAGATAAACAAAGCATGATGTCGGGACACGTTTTTAACCTTGTACCTGCCAAACCTGTGCATTAAACTTCCCATGAATGTTAAGCCATGAGATTCACTGGCTTCATTTAAAGATTAACTAGATGACTACAAAAATAAGGTGTGGCCTGATGGAGGTTATTAGCAAGGCATAAATACTCATAAGACTCTATGAATCAATAAAACTAGAGGAATGCTATGATAAAATTCCAAAATTTGAAATTAATCTTCATATTAGTTCTCCATCACCACACGTGCATTAACAAGTAAATCATCTGAGACATTTAATACATAATCACTATTAAAGGGTCCCTGTGACAAGAGAAGGTACTGCCAGCACAGCTAGCTGGAATTTTTAAAATAATTATATGTCATTTCTGAATGTCAAACTGATTTATACAAGATGCTGACATTGCATATGTATTAGAACTGTATGCAATGTGTGTATCAAACTGATTTATACAGACATTTGAGTTGAAAAGGTATTTGTAAAGTACTTGTATTTGAAATGTATCCACAGTGTGCCCTACTGGAGAGAACAGCAATGTACATGCACGATTGTAACTGTTTAAATGTATATGTTTTAACAGAGGAAACTGGAAATCAGGAGGTTAAACTCAGTCCAGCTTCTTCTTCTTTTGGCTTTTTCCCAGTTAGGGGTCACCACAGTGGATCACCTGTTTGCTAATGATTGGCAGTGTACTGTTTATGGTGTGAAGTTCCTAGCCCAGTGCCCAACCTTCCACAGAAGGCACACACACATATGCACTCATGCCTAGGGCCAATTTAGAGTGTCCAATCCACCTACAGCGTGTCTTTGGGATGTTGGAGGAAACCAGAGCACCCTGAGGAAACCCACATGACCACAGGGTGGACATGCAGACTTCACACAGAAGGCACCCCAGCCAAGGATCAAACCGGAGAACTTCTTGCTGTGAGATGGCAACACGAACTGCTGCACCACTGTGGCTGCCCAGGTTAAACTCAATCCACCAAACTTTAAAATATATCTGAAATTAAATCACTTTACAAGTGAGGCCATAAAGATGTTATCTCACAGGTTTCAATGCAGCCAGAGACACAAAGTCTGTACTAGGAAGCTTTCTGTATTGTCTTTGGGGTGAAGTAATTACTAGTCTGGAAGTGTGGAGGTACGCAGTTGTTTTATGACTTCCAGCACCTGCAACAGATCTGAGCAAAAACCCTTGTGTGTGTATTTTTATGGGTAGGTGCTAAATCCTGAGCTGCAAAGTTAGTCAAAGTTGTAGTTCAGACAGTCTCTTCAGCAAGAAAAACCACGTCAGGAACAAAAACAAGTTCAGACAGTCTCTTCAGTTAACCTGAAAGCTTTGCAGAATAAACTTGTTTTTGTTCCTGATGTGTTTTTTCTTGCTAGGTGCTAAATCCTGCCAGCTTCCAGCAATAGAGATTTGCATGGGAACTAAAAGTCAGATGACCAGATGTGATGTCATTCTGCAAGCCATGACAGAAGTAATATTTTAGATATTATTTTGAGAAGTCTCTTACTGAGACAGAGCATTCTGTATTCTGTCTTGGGCTTGACAACAACAAGCACAATTCATCACATCATCTGCCTTAATCTATTAATTAAGTTGAGAATGGCGATTCTCTTAGATTCAGTCAGGTATATAGTGAAGCTTAGTTTAGACATTGTTTTTCTTTATTTGTCTGAGCCTGTCCTTCATTGTTATTTTATTATTTATTATTAAATATATTTAAACCTTTCATTGTGGGTAATATTTGTAGAGATATTTAAATTTTGAGAGTATGTGCATATTTATTTGGTGTCATTGTGTGGCCACTCCTAATAGCCTTGCTCTTGGTCAAACTACCATTTGTATTAATATTAACTTCACTCAGTATATTGGGTACCCTTTTAAGGACCTTAAAGTAGCTGGTGAGGGGTTCTGGAGGCAGTGATAACTACCTTATAGTCTGGGCAGAAGGGGATATAGCTAGAAAATCTGTGCAAACCTTTCTGAGGTGTGTGTGTGTGGGGTTTATACTACGTTATCAAAAGGCTTGTTCATCAAACGCCTTTTCATCAACATGTAAACATTGAAGTACCAAAACTCTGAATGGTGACTTCAGTGAATTTTTTCCCAGGGAAAAAAGATCGCTTGGCTGTCGTTGGGAATTTGCATTTTCTTCCACTGTAGTGCGATCTTGGAGTTGCTATATTTAGTTGGGGGGGGCACAGTCCCCCACATTGGGGGATAAGTGGGGGGCAAAGCCCCCCACTTTGTAGGGTCTAACAGTTTGTTTTGTTTCTGGTTGGCCAAGGGATTTTTTCCCCCTTGGAAAAAATTTGCTGCAGTGGCCATTCAGAGTTTTGGTACTTCGATGTTTATGTGTCAATGAAAAGGTGTTCGATGAACAAGCCTTTCAACAATGTAATATAGACCCATGTGTGTGAGTTTGTGTGTGTGTTTATGTGTGTGTGTTTGTGTGTTTACACGTGCATGTGTGTGTGTGTGTGTGTGTGTGTGTGTGTGTGTGTGTGTGTGTGTGTGTGTGTGTGTGCACATGCATGTGTGTGTGTGTGTGTGTGTGTGTGTGTGTGTGTGTGTGTGTGTGTGTGTGTGTGTGTGTGCACGTGCATGTGTGTAAATCTAATCTCCAAGAGTGTGTGTGTCAGCTACTTGAGCAGGGACATGAAGCACTAGTTGGGCAGCAAGAGCATTGGAGGTCTTAGCTTGGACACTCAGCTGAAATCTCAACTCTGTAGCTATGCCAGTGGGGAGTCTTACTGGGGATATGGAGAAAAAGGGAGAAACCAGCCCCAGACTGATTGTGCTCCTCATGTACTCTTAAGGGAAATTGTGCTTGATTGACCTTGATGCAGAGAGCTGCATCTCGAGATATTGTCTATGTACCTGTTATCCTCCCAGTGAGCATCCCCCACTGATACCAGTGGTGAGGATTGAGGCTCCTTGATTACTGACCCAGAGGTGGAGGGTCGCCACAGTCCCAAAACATGTTGTTGAATACGATACAGATGTAGTAAACAAAGAGGCTTTCATGAATCTAGATGAACTCATGACTTAACCTATAGTCTCAGCACATCAGCTATTGAGTTGCTTCCTTGTTACTACAGTAACTAGTACTTGCAACAAGAACTGTACTCGAGTGTCTATATAACAGCCTACCATTTAAGCTAAAACATTTACAGTATAGAAGCTAATGGCAGTTCCCTTATATGTATTCTGACAACAAAGAACTGATAGATGCAAGACAAATGAATTTAACATGTGCCAAGTCACATCTATCTGTTCACCATATATAACTTATTTAATTATTTGCATTTATTTGAATTTTGTCTACCGTGAAAGTTCACTGGGCCAAACAGAACACATTTTCAGTGGAGGGCTGGGGAGAAAAGCTCCACAGTACAAGAAATTAACAGTTTCAGTTACAAAACTTGAGTTACAAAGAAAAGTATGTACAAAAATATAGAGTAAATACAATGAGAAAAATGCACAGTAGTATAATCTGATCAATCAGTACAGAGTAAAGCTCCACATAGTGTGCTGTCTCTATAATCTCTATCTACAGTATTGATATCTCACACAGAAAAATAAAATAATGTTGATAAGAAATAGAGTGGCATACACTTTCTAGGGGGTCTTGGTGCAGGCAGATATATGCCACCATCACAGAAGACCAAATCACATATTTTTATATTTGAACAATTCAAAAGCACAGTGGAGAATACTGGAAAATATCTCCTTACTTTCACAGACCTGATGGATGGAAGTAACATGTAAAGTACTTAATACATATAAACAACAGAAAAATGAAGAATAAAGGGAGGTAAAGGAAAGGAAGAGAAGTAAGGAAACTCTAAAATTTAAAATGTGCCAATAACTGTATGAGCAGCAGAAAAAAACTCCCCTACTCCATAGGAAGCTGATAACTTCATTTTGATTTTTTTTTCCAAAATGAGACAATATGACTGATCATAGTTTATGAACTGAGCTTATGGAAAGCAAGGCCTCACTGCACATTCCATTGCATCAGTCAACTAGTTGTTCTACTCCACAGAGCCATCTGACTGTGAGAGTTCATTGGTCTCACATGGCTGAATTCACATAAACATGATGGTATCCTTCACATTTATAATGCTCACAACTCTTGCAAATTTGGCCTTTCTGCTGTCAGAGAGAATGATGCACTTTCTTTATGTCTTTCAGCTAGCAGTGTGTTGGATGTGCCACAGAGGAGATGACAGAATAATTTCAGTAAGGGGAATGCAGAACTTGCTGAGACCCTGTGAGAGAATGGGCCTGTTATGCTTGATTAGCTAAGATCGAACATGATGTAGTCTGAGATATAGACCCATGTAAATACTGTGGATGACCATGGCTGTACCGTGCAGTAATATAAGACAAGATTCACTGTTGTGGATGAAAGGGCACAACAGATGGTCAAATGACTGTAAGATGCAATTTATTTATTTATTTATTTATTTATTTATTGACATTTGGTTACTGGGAAAGTCAGACTGGGTAGGTGCTCATTTTCAGCAGATGCCCAGCCAGGAAATCTCCAACGTATTTCAAAAACATTTTAAAAACAGTAATTTTACAGTTTTCAAAAAACAATACAAAACAATACAAAAACATTTGCAATTTAAATAATTATATCAAAGTAATCATAATGTGAATGCATTGGTTAAGAATAGATACAACTTGTATAACAATGATGTAATATTTAGCAAAGTTTTAGCCAGTTTAGGTTATTAAAATCAAATTAGTATAATGCAAACATGAATTGAAATATGAAGGGAGTAAAAAACAAGGTTATAAAGGGGTATTTGCTGCAACTTTAACCATTTTATTATAGCATTGTTCAAGGTTTGCTTTTTCTGATGCTTGGAGGTTAGTAAGAATGGGAGCACCATAAATTATTGAGAGGAGTAGGTAAGTAGTGGCAACTATCATTTTAGTTCCATTGATGAGAATTTTGGCTCTGTAAAACATCCCTAGTTTTTGGCGAGTTTTTTTATGCAATTTTGTTTATGCATGTCAAATTTAAGATGATCATCCACTATCATGCTTAATAATTTGATATGAGAAATGGCTTTAATGGTTGTATTTCTAAGTAAGAAGATTTTTAATTTTGTTTTCTATGTGACAGAGAGATTTGGGGGAAAGTCATAGTTTTTTTTTTGGGGGGGGGGTTGAACATGTGTTGTGAGTAACAAAGTCATGTTTCAGTGGCTGTTAAAACTGTCCGAGTAATTATTTGGAGATGTGCCAGGTTGTCTGATGTACAAATGAGTGTGGAGTTATCTGTGTAGTGTACTAGGGAGGCCTGTTATGCAAATGTGTGGAGGGTGTGTTTGAAAATGTTAAAGAGCAGGGGACCAAGGAGAGGGACTTGTGGCACACTGGTGGTGACTAGGAGATATGGATAGAGGGTGGACTGTCGTATTTTTACCTATTGAACAAGTAGTTTGAATGATGGGCTGAAATAGACATAGTTAGGATGTTTGAAGTAGAAGTTTGCTGTGACAAACTGTGTCAAAGGCTTTAGACGAGTCTGGAAATAAGGAGGAGATTAGTTTGCCATTATCTCCAGCTTTATTGACAGTATCTATAAAGGTTGGAAATGCTGTGTTACTACTATGAGAGGGATGGAGGCTGTATTTTGAAGGAGACTACAGTTCTCTCTGCAAGAAATGCTTTAGTAATTGTTTTTGAATACATTTTTCATGTATTTTGGAAAGGGGGATAAAATTGCTATAGGGCTAGAGATAGTGATGTCTGTTGAATTTCATCCTTTGTGTAGAGGGATAATGTGCGATTTTTCTTCCAGAGAGGGAATGTTGGATTGAGACAGGATAGACAATGGTAGTGGCTGCTGTTTTAAGGTGCTAACTTGGAAGGTCTATAGCAGAAGTATATCATGGTTAATGTTTGTTGAAAAGTAGTTTTGAAATTCCAACGCCCTGGATCAACTAACCCATAGTCCCACCAAGGGCTCCAATATCCTAGACCTGGTCATTACCAACATGGGAAATCAATGCTCCATACCTATGGTCACCCCTTCGTTAGTCAGGTCTGACCATAAGCTAATCACCCTTAACATCCACATCCCGCCCCCACCCCCCAGTAAAGAATCCACCATAAAAAACTTCTCCAAAGCCAACTTCATGCTACTCAAGTCAGAAGTGGCAAACTTCATGACACCCATGCAGATGGGAACTGAAAGTTCAACTGCTGAATCCTACACTAAGGCACTGTATGAGCACATCCACTCATGCATGAATTGTGCCATCCCAAATAGAACCAAAATGCTCTCATCCAAAAAAAGGAAGCCAATCTGGTGGTCCCCTGCTATAAACAAACTATACAACAAAAGGAAGAAACTTTTGCAGAAAAGAGGAAAATCCCAGGATGCAAAAAACTCCCTTACTAGCCTCAGTAAGAAACTGAGATGCCTCATAAAATCCTCCAAAGCTAGTTACGAAAATAAAATTGCCAAATATTCCAAAGACAATCACAAAGCATTCTATAACTATGTCAAGAATCTAAATGGCAATGCTCAGATCTGCTCTGAGCTAAAACAGAATGGCATTAAATATACTGATCCAAAGGATATTGCCAGTATCCTGGCAGATCGATTCAGTGCCAACTTCACCCCCCTCACCCCCTAAATGGCCCATCTCAATACCGGAAGATTGCCAAATTCCAGTAATAACGGCCACACAGGTACAAAATGCACTCTCTAAAGCCAAGAATACAGCATCCATGGGACCAGATGACATCCCGGGCTGTGTACTACATGAACTACAATATGAACTGGCACCTCACCTAAGTGTCATGTTTAATCATAGCCTCACCTCAGGTTTCGTGCCCACTGAGTGGCTTAGAGCTGCAGTTATCCCAATCCACAAGGGGGATCCACCTTGGATCCCGGAAACTACCGTCCCATCAGTCTGACAAGCCTTATCTGCAAGGCCATGGAGCGTATTATCATGGAACTTATAAACAAAGACATTGGCAACCTTCAAACACTGGACCCCACCCAGTTTGGGTTTGTGAAGGACCGATCTTGTCTCCTGAACCTGATTGACTTCTTTGAATCAGTCTCCAGAGCCATGGACAAGGGTAAGGTGGTCCACACAGCCTATCTAGACCTTGCCAAGGCCTTTGACACCATCCCCACTCTGGAATCATAGATAAACTTACTAAGTTGGGCATTAATCCCTATGTCACCCAATGGGTTGCTAAATGGCTTACTGATAGAACCCACACTGTAAAAGTAGCCAACTCCAAATCCAGCTCCAGACAAGTGACAAGTGGAGTACCTCAGGGTTCAGTCCTGGGGCGCTCTTGTTTGGCATCTACTTCTCTGAAGTACAGGTCAACACTAAGGGACTCTGGCTAACAAAGTTTGCAGATGACTGCAAACTGGGAGCCATTATTGAATCCCCAAATGATGTGGATACTCTACTCTAAGGGCCTTACAGAAACAGATGCTTGGTGCCAGAGCCATGGGCTCAAGCTCAATGCCAAGAAATGTATTGTTATCCCCTTTGGGAAAAAAACATGTATCCATGAATTACCATATAGGTGGCAGTACACTAAACACAGAAAGTGTGATAAGAGACTTAGGGACACAGGTGGACAGTGTTCTCACCTTCGATAACCACATTGCCACAACAGTCAGGAAATCCTTCTATGTGGCACACCTCATCACGAAGGGCTTTTCATCCAGAAAAAAGGAGGTCATTGTCCGCTGTACTCATCCCTCATTAGACCCATTATAGAATACAACGCCCCATTTGGTATGTACCTCTCAAGACATCTGCAACAACTGGAAAGGCCTCAGAAATACCTCACTAAAAGAATCACAGGCCTAAAGCAGATGCCCTACTCTGACCGCCTTAAAAAACTCCAGCTATACTCTGTCACATATCGTCTACTCAGAGGTGATCTCTGCTTAACATACAAGGCCATGTCAAACCCAGAGCTGTTGGACATGCTACACTTAAAGAAATCCCAATCCCTCAGAGCTACACCCTCCAGGGATCTAAACCTTGTCATCACAATAAACAAAACATGCTGGAGGGATAGGTTCCTGACCCAGAGACTCCCCAGACTCTGGAATAGATTGCCCATACATGTCAAGCAGAGTGCCTCTTTGGACCTCTTCAAGAGGAACCTTGACGATTGGATGGGAGAAAGGAAATTCACCCCAGAGATCACGTCAGTCACCCTGCTAGACAGGGATCCAGGAAAGTAAATAATGTGGGAAGAAATAGCCAGGGAATTGTTATGGCTAGGCTTGTATAGGCCCTAGGGCTGATAGCCTAGTACCAACCTATGAACCTATGTGGGCACAGGTTTAAAGGCGGAAGAGAATGTGGCGATATCTGGCTGTTGGTCAGGGCTGGGTTTAGATATTGGGGAATCCTTGGTCAGGGATGCTATACTATCAATGAAATGAGTTTAATTCTATTGCAGTTTCAAGTGTGAGCTACTGGGAGAGGGATTAGAGTTGAATTTTTGGCTGGTATGTAAGATTTCTTTAATGGCTGACCAGATTTTTTAGGATTGTATGTACTACTGTTCTGAATGTTGTTATAGTATAGTTTTTATCTTCATTTATTTGCTTTTTAATACAATTGAGGATCATTCTGAAGTTTTCAAGATATTGAGGCATTTTATATTTTTGCCATTCTTTCCATGCTTTTTCTCTAGCCTGCATTAACATTCTACTCTTTCTGGATAGTCAAATTGCATTATATCTGTTTAGTCTCTTCCTTCTAGGAGGTGCAAAGCTATTTACAATATTTATGAAAGTTTAACTGATTTCATTAACAGTGTCATCTAAAGGGAGGGTTTTTAGGATGCTCCAGTTGATAGATGATAGGGTAAGACTGAATAATATCTAGGTTAAACTTGGACAGGTTGCATGTCGTCTCATAAACATGCTGTTTAAATGAATGTGTGAGATGTCCAGTTGTATAGATTGGGAGATGGTCATTGAGATAGTCTGGTATTGTTTCTGTGATGGTGAATTTGCTAGGGTCTGATACTAGGATCCAGTTTAATAATAAATGTGATGTCCTGCTACAATGTATAGGACAATTAATCACTTATGTGAAACAGTATAAGTTCATATAGGGGGATTAAGGGTTATGGTCAACCAGTTGTTAATGACATCACCTAGTAGTGCTTTTTTCTTGTGGAATTTCTACGGATATCCAGTGCAGGATATCTTCCATTGCAGTGGTATTATTGCCGGGAGGGATATAAAGGACAGCAATACATATTTGTTAATTTTAAGAAAGTAATAAGAATCTCTGCTGAATTTAATTTTGGTCTTGTTTTGTTTTAGGAGAAAATGTGGTAGTTGCTGGGAAATATCAAAGCTATAACACCACCTTTCCTCTTTGTATGGCCATTACAGATGATGTTATAGCCAAGGGTATAGTTCTGGAGTCATTACACTGGGTTTAAGCCACATTTCAGTTATAGCGATAATAGCAGGCTTGTGTTCAATAATCCAGGCATGTAATTCGGTAGTTTTATTTTTATGCTGGTAATATTTATACTGGCAAAAGGTAGATTACCACGGTTGGGTACTGACCATTGTGTGGTTAGAGAATTGTGAGGGAGGGAACTGTCATGATGTTTGCTGTGATAGAAGGGGCCAGGATTAGGTTGAATGTCTCCTCCTTGGAGGATTTTTGTATATTGGAGGATTACTAGTTATTTTATTTTGGAGAATATTTTTCTATTTAATTTTATTTTGGTTTGAGGTGAAATTGAGTTAATCAGGCTATATTTGGGGTAAAGGTAAGGGACATCTTTAAACAGATTTGTTGTGATGAGTAGTGAGTTTAGGGAGGAAGTATGGATGTGACAGAGGTGGAGAGATGATTTGGACAGATGTTGAGAGCTATTATTGTGCCATGGTAGGATGAGAGATGGCTCAGTAGGATAAGAAGAATATAGCATAAGCTGTGGAGTAGCATTATTAAATAAATTGACCTGTATTTCAATTGCAGGTAGTGGGGTAGTAGGAATCAAGAATGAAACAAGCCGTGGCAAGGCTGTGGGATATTTAGTAGTGATTGAGTCTAAATATTGGGAGAAGGTGGGTGGGAAAGAAGTATTTTCTATGAAGGAAATGAGTTAGGGTGCCCTGGTATCTTCTCTTATGTTTTTGAAATGTAAAAAATAGATGGTTTGAAAGGATAGAGAATGAGGAAACAGTTATGACAGAGAGGAGTGAGGTTATTTAGAGAAAATAGAAGCTGAAATGTAGATGGTTTGAATGATATGCTATTATTTGGTGGATATTTTGTGTGTGTGTGTGTGTGTGTGTGTGTGTGTGTGTGTGTGTGTGTGTGTGTGTGTGTGTGTGTGTGTGTGTATAATGTTACTGAGAGATAACCTAGTTTGACGCAGATTTTTTTATTTGAATGTGATATAATTTGAGTTAGATATTATTGTTTGTGTGGAGATGTTATTCTCTGACTAGTTAGCCAACCAGGATGTATATGTTTTATGTGTATTTTTTTTCTGTGACAGTGTTATTGAATGGAGTTATGGAAAGTTTGAACACTGTGGTTCAATAAAATGTTGTAGAAAAATACCCACTCATTACCACTGGCTTAGAGGGCATTATCTGAACTCAGGCAACTTGTGGAGAAGATAGACATAAGCCAGCAGACTTTTGATAGCAGAGATTTTATACTACATTGAAATAGTTGCTTTGAAATACATTTGGCCTGCTGCAGCTCTGCACACATGAGTTACATTGGCAGTTTATAGCGTGTAGCACTAGTGAGCTTGTTTTTTGTGTAAAATATGTGTTCCTTTCCATTCATGTGTGCATGTACTGTATGTATGCATGCATCTGTAAATATGCATATGTTTGTATGCATGCATTGGTACCTGCATACATATTCTTGTGTATATAATGTTTATGCTACATATGTATATGAGAATATATCAATATGTGTATCTATACAGACAGAACTATGTATATGTAGAAATAGAAGCACCCTCCAAGAGGAAAAAACGCTGAGAGAAGAAGGGAGCCACTTTTGAGATTTTAAGTATTTTTTCTCTGTTTATTTGCTAAGTTTTTCTGCATAGCTGCCTAGCTTGAGCATTTTCTGGCTTGTTAAACTTGATTTCTGTATTAGTAGCTGTATTTAGAGCACAACCAAAAGCTGTTTGCTGAATTTCCTGTTTGCACTTAATTTTAAATCGTTTTTTCTTAAAACTTGCATATTTTCTGTCCTTGACCTAGCACTCTTGTGTGGGGTCATTTACTGCACTGTTATAACTTGATATTACTTGTGAACCTCTGCTATCTCTGTAAAAAAACAAAAACAAAAAAAAAATCTTGCTTTTTTCCCACTTTTCTGAGAGTTAAAGTTCAGTTACAGGCTTGCTGTTCCTGAACTGTTTGAAAGTTTCTGTGAGGCCATTTTTGCTTGGGCTGAAGGAGGGTCTCTGTGTTCATCAGTGGCAGTGACTAACATTGAGCAGCTTCCCTGCCTCCCGGAGAGGTGGTTACTGACTTGAAACTGTAGTTTTATTGGCCACTAGGGGTCATTTCCATAACTCCTTCATCTTCCTCTCTTAAAACCTAGTTGCCTCGTGGTTTGAGCGTCTTTTCAGGCTTGTTGGCTGTTGGTGAAGCACCCTCCAAGAGGAAAAACGCTGAGAGAAGAAGGGAGCCACTTTTGAGATTTTAAGTATTTTTCTCTGTTTATTTGCTAAGTTTTTCTGCATAGCTGCCTAGCTTGAGCATTTTCTGGCTTGTTAAACTTGATTTCTGTATTAGTAGCTGTATTTAGAGCACAACCAAAAGCTGTTTGCTGAATTTCCTGTTTGCACTTAATTTTAAATCGTTTTTTTCTTAAAACTTGCATATTTTCTGTCCTTGACCTAGCACTCTTGTGTGGGGTCATTTACTGCACTGTTATAACTTGATATTACTTGTGAACCTCTGCTATCTCTGTAAAAAACAAAAAAAAAAAAATCATGCTTTTTCCCACTTTTCTGAGAGTTAAAAAAGTTCAGTTACAGGCTTGCTGTTCCTGAACTGTTTGAAAGTTTCTGTGAGGCCATTTTGCTTGGGCTGAAGGAGGGTCTCTGTGTTCATCAGTGGCAGTGACTAACATTGAGCAGCTTCCCTGCCCCCCGGAGAGGTGGTTACTGACTTGAAACTGTAGTTTTATTGGCCACTAGGGGTCATTTCCATAACTCCTTCATTTGTCCTCAGAGGAGTGGTTTAAGGCAGTAACTTGTAGTTTATTGGCCATTTTGGGTCATTTCCTGTCTTTTCCAGCCCCCTGCTATAAAGCACGCTTTAGCGCGCATTAGCGCGATTTAGCCCAATTAGCGGAGTTGCCACTGTTGCACACTAGGGCAGCTCCGGTTAAGCAGGTTTAAACTATTCAGGCTACCTAAAGTCCACTCTTCAAATTTTCCCTTAAAACTACCTTCCTCGAACTATACTACTGATCTAATCAGCGATCCTATAATTAAAAGATCATCTCTACTTGACTCCAAGTAGACTATTCTCTATCTGTTAAACGTAGCACTTGCTCCTACAGTACTTATTACCTTGATACGGCACTCTTGTCATAGATAGTACCCCAAAAGGCAACCCCCATTTCTCGGTCACCCACGTCCCCGGAATCTTTTTAAAGTTTTTGTCTATTCCTTCTAGCATGTCGAGGGATCAGTTGCTAGTGTCCTCTCCTGCTCAGCTGGTGAACCTGGGAATATTGAGGCAATGTTACAATTGCCTCATGTACACAGACAACCCTCTCCTCCTCTCACAAAACACAAATACATGCGAGAGATGCAACTATACGGCCAAACTGGAGGCTGAGCTCTCTCAACATAGGACTGGCAAGACCAGTCAGGAGGAGAAGGTTACCACACACACTATAGACCCAGTCTCACATAGTACCATTACAACCTCAAATCATACACATAAACACACAAAGACATACTCGACGGCTCTGATCAAAAATCTACCAAAACAGCAGAGGCCACCAAAGCAGACACCCAAACAACCACCACCTCAGAACACAACACCTGCAACACATAGACCTCACAGTCAGAGTGTCAAACAGTCACAGCCCTTAAGGCCAAACACAATGCCAGACACACTAGTCATTGGTGACTCCATAGTCAGATACACTGACGTCCCGCTCACCAGACTGAGTAAGGAGAAGGTCACAGTAAGCTGCCTGTCAGGCTAGAATCCGCCACATAACGCAAGCACTCAGGTCTCTCAACAGCAGGTACAAATATGACTCAGTCATTGTCCACGCTGGTGTAAACGACCTGAGACGTACCTCCTTGGACTACATGAAAAGAGACATTGAGGAGCTCTCTGATTATGTAGCCCAGGCAGGTATGACCCTGACCTTGAGCAGTATCCTACCTTCACCAAGAATGATGCCACAATACAGAGATAAGATGATCAGCTTTAACAATTGGCTTAAACACTGGTGTCATTCAAAGGGGATCCAGTGTCTGTCTGGCTGGGATGACATGCTGGACAAGCCACGCTGCTTCGCAAGGGACGGCTTGCACCTGTCACCGCTGGGATTCGGATATTGGCAAAGGCTCTTGCCACCCCATAGTGCCTTTTTAGGCAAGGCTCAAATTCTAAACCTACCACCCTAGAACACAAAAAGGAAAAAACTAAGGGTAATGCTGCTCAATGCCAGAAGTCTAAATCTCAAAATGCACTTTTCGAGGCCCTTCTCAGTATGGAGAACATCGATGTCTGTACTGTGACAGAAACCTGGTTCAAAGCTCCTGAGAGCACCCCAGCTATCAGGTTTTACCTCATATCATGCGTTCCGCCCCAAAATCTGGACAATACCAAGAAAGGAGGGGGTATCCATATTCATCAAGGACACCCACACCTCAAGACTGGTGGCAACGACGATGCATCGGAGACCATCCAGGTGCAATTAACCATAGGCAAGACTGCTCTGCAAATTGTAGCATGTTACAGGCCACCCTCACAAACTCAGGAACCTCACATGGCCTTCCTGAAAACACTAGAGGGATAAATGTATCACCAAACACCATCATACTAGGTGACTTCAATTACCCTAATATAGACTGGGAACACTACTCAAGCCCAAACACCCTAGCCCAAAAGTTCCTGGAATTCATAAACTCAAATGCCATGGAACAACTAGTCACCATCCCCACAAGAGGAGATAACATACTTGATCTCATCATCACGAACATGGGAGCACAATGTTCAACACCGGAGGTGTACCCCTCACTGGTGAGATCAGACCACAAACTAATCTCGCTGGAGGTCCTCATCCCACCCCCACCTGAAATAAAAAGACCACAGTAAAGAACTTCTCAAAGCCGACTTCACACTTCTAAAGACTAGTGTGGTCTCCTTTAAGGCCCCGAGCGCGGAAAACAGTACTCAAGCCGCTGAATCACTTACAAATGCCTTCTACCAGCACCTGCAGGACTGCATGGATAAGGCAATCCCAAGCAAAACAAAGACTCTTTGTACCAAAGGCAAGCGCCCAGTCTGGTGGTCCCCAGCCATAAACATACTCTACAACAAAGGAGGAAGCTACTACAAGATAGAGCAAAATCCTTAAAAGGTAAGACACCCTTGATCACTATAAGTAAAAAACTAAGAGCTCTCATAAAATCATCCAAAGCAAATTTCGAGAGAAAAATAGCTAAAGACTCAAAAGACAATCATAAGGCCTTCT